>NW_015390592.1:44804-60307 GCF_001527695.2 Protobothrops mucrosquamatus | reverse complement strand
TTTTATTAATTTATGGTTATGCCTTTAAGGTTAAAGCTAAGTTTAAGTGAAAAATATTTGAATATGTTATATGTTATTTAAATACTATGATAAGCTATTTATATATTAATGATATGCCGGATACTTACTTGCTTGTAAAATTATTGATTATATATTACCTTTACCCCCTTCCAAATTTCCCATTTTTCCCTCCCCACCCCTCCCCTGTTTACCATACCTATATTCCTCCCTTGTCTCCCTTTATGGATAAAAAACTCAATAATTTTTTTTTTTTAAAAAAATCAAACGACTTGGCCATCTAGTTGGGACCATCAACAATAATGGAGAGGTTTGGCCAGTCCTACTACACAGAGCAGGGATTGGATTTGGGACTCTACCATTGAATTAGGGGATCCAAGCTCTGTTGTGAATTTAGCCAGCTGTATGATCCAGGTGATGCTGAACGCTGGCATTCATTCCTTCTTCCTCCCCATTATGTTTTATTACGACAGGCCTCCGGGGCCTGATGCTTGCAGTGATGCTGGCAGCCCTCATGAGCTCCCTGGCCTCCATCTTCAACAGCAGCGGCACCCTCTTCACCATGGACATCTACAAACGCTTGAGGCCACAAGCCAATGAGAGGGAGCTGTTGATTGTGGGCCGGTGAGAAAGAGATCTGGGACACCCTATATCCATGTACACTCTTCCCTTGCTACGAAAAACCAACCTCTGCCATCTTGTTAGTCTTCCTCCATGTGGTGTCCTACAGATGTGTTGTGACTCTACTGTAATTCTTGCCATGCTCAGCTAGATGGGGGAAGGTTGGTGATACCAACTCAAAGGATGGCAATATTTTCAAAGAGTGAGGGGAGTTGTACACTGATGTGGGCACCAAAACATTATTCATCATTCATTCATTCATTCATTTTATTAATATTTTCATCCATCCATTCAGGAAGGAGAGGGAGAAGGAAGGAGATTGAAGGAGGAAGGGAGGAAGGAAGGAAGAAAGGAAGGAAGGAAGGAAGGAAGGAAGGAAGGAAGGAAGGAAGGAAGGAAGGAAGGAAGAAGCTTATTATAAGATTGAAGCCTCTTCAGGTCAAACTGGCTCCCTCGTGACTCCGTGTCCATTTCCACACTCACGGCCGGCCACATTGTTTTCTTGGCAACACTACAGAAGTGGCTCCCTCCTGCCTCCCTTGCCTTGTNGAAGGAAGGAAGGAAGGAAGGAAGGAAGGAAGGAAGGAAGGAAGGAAGGAAGGAAGGGAGAGATTGAAGGGGAAGGGAAGGAGATGGATGGAAGGAAGGAAGGAAGGAATCTACGTAATGCACAGCCCTTGAAATCTTGCAAGGTCTGGCAAATTCGTGAGATCTTAACCATTATTTTCTTCAATTTTGGAAGTTGGTCAGCATCATCAAGGATTGTTAATGATACCCACTGGCACTACGTCACTGCAAAACAATACAAGGTTCCCCAAATTTGTCCACTTTGATATTTTTGCCATCCTGCAGGCCATGTCAACTGCATTAGAAACATGAATCTTAGAACTCACTTGAACCACGAGATAAGTAAATTTTACGTGACAGTGAGTACACCCGTGGAAATCCTCTCCCACCCTCAATTAAACCCCACTTTGTAAGCATGTCCCTGTATCCCAGCCAAGGGATAGATTTCCTCTTTGCTGTTTCTCTCTACAGAGTGTGGATCTTGCTGCTTGTGGGCATCAGCATTGCGTGGATCCCTGTGGTACAAGTTGCCCAAGGTGGACAGCTCTTTGACTACATCCAGTCCATCAGCAGTTATCTGGCCCCACCCATTGCTGTCATTTTTCTCCTTGGAGTCTTTGTCAAAAGGCTCAATGAGCAGGTGAGCAGATTAAAAGAAAAAAACACAACCAACCACATTGACAAACGTACTCCACATAAGGAGTGGGATCCATGGAGGGGAACCACAAACACTCAAAATAGAGGAAATAAGAGTACCAGAATTTTAAGCCCAGTTAGAATGGTGGCATCTAGACCACCTAAGCCAATTTGGACTTCCTAGATAGTCAAATAAGACACCATTCAGAGGTTTCAGATACTGGGAAGTTGAAAAATATTATACCCCTAAGAAGGCAGAAGAAAACCACTTCTGTCAAATGCCAAAGTCATCAGGACGTCGGTTGAATAGAATAGAATAGAGTTGGAAGGGACCTTGGAGGTCTTTTAGTCTAGCCCCCTGCTCAAGCAGGAGAACCTATACCATTGCAGACAAGTGACTGTCTAGTCTCTTCTTAAAAACTCCAGTGATGGAGCGCCCACAATTTCTGGAGGCAAGCTGTTCCACTGGTTAATTGTCCTCACTGTCAGGAAGTTTCTCCTTAATTCCAGGTTGCTTCTCTCTTTGGTCAGTTTCCAACCATTGTTTCTCGTCCTGCCCTCTGTTGCTTTGGAGAATAATTTGACCCCCTCTTCTTTGTGGCAGCCCGTCAAATACTGGAAAACTGCTGTCATGTCTCCCCTATTTCTTCTTTTCTTTAGACTAGCCAAACCCAAGTCCTGCAGCTGTTCTTCGTATGTTTTAATCTCCAGGCCTTTGATCATCTTAGTTGCTCTTCTCTGAATTTTTTCCAAGGTCTCTTTTTTATAGTATGGTGACCAAAATTGGCTGCAGTATTCCAGGTGTGGTCTCACTAGGGTTTTATAAAGTAGTACTAATACTTCACGTGATCTATGCCTCTGTTTATACAACCCAGGATTGTATTAGCTTTTTTGGTGGCGGCTGCACACTGCTGGCTCATAGTCAGGTGATCGTCCACTAGGACTCCACAGTCAACTGTTGAAGTCAACTGTTTCATGATATACAGCCTTGGAGATGGGAAAACCTTGGCCTGCTAACATGGAGAACCAGAGATGAAAGAAGTCAATGTCACACACTTCTAAACCTTTTAACAATCATGCTTTCCCCAATTTTTGCAGTGGTCTCTCAGTTTTAGGGGACAGGGAAGGCACCTGAACAGGAATGAAGTGTCCCTGATACAATGTGAAAGCGCCTTCTCGTTTGTTCCTCATCCTCCCTGTTCCTCTTCAGGGTGCATTCTGGGGCATGATGGGAGGACTAGCCATAGGCATGGCCCGAATGATCCCAGAATTCGTCCATGGAACAGGGAGATGTCTCTTCCAAAGCACCTGCCCTCGCCTGATATGCGGAGTCCACTATCTTTACTTCGCCATTATCCTATTCTTGGCTACAGCTGCCATTGCAGTGGGGGTCTCGCTCTGCACTTCTCCGATTCCTGATAAACATGTAAGTACAGGGGGAGTTTGGGGGGGGAGGAAAATAATGCCAGTGCATTGAAATGCAGGTAGTCCTCGACTTACGACCACGATCGGCACCAAAATTTCCCCCGCTAAGCAAGTCGGTTGTTAAGTGACTCGTGCCTGATTTTACCACCTTTTTTTTGCCAAGGTTGCTAAGCGAATCACCACAGTTGTTATCAAGCAGTTGTTAAGCGAATCTGGCTTCCCCCATTGACTTTGCTTGTTGGAAGCCGGTTGGGAAGGTTGCAAATGGCGATCGCAGGACACTTCGGTTGTCGTAAATACAGGCTGGTTGTCAAGAGCCAGAATTACACGGCTGTGGGAACGCTGCGATTGTTGCAAGTGCGAAAACTGGTCGTAAGCCATTGTTTTCGGCGTCATTTTAACTCTGAATGTCACTAAATGAATGGCTGTAAGTTGAGGACTAGCTGTACCTCTTCTGAGACAAGGACCTAAAGGGAGCTTTCTAAGAGTTGTGCCTCCTTCCCTTGTCTACTTAAAGCTCTTCCATTTCAGACCTCCAAGTCATAGAGACAGTGGCCCAGAAAGGCCGCCTCTCTTTTATATAATAAAAGAGGACCAAGAAATCCACAAGAGTCAGACATCTCCTATTTCATGTTATAAACTATAGTTGGGACAATACATTAATACAGAATGTTTGTTGGTATGGGTGTAAGTACATAGTATGTGTTCCATCCATCCATCCATCCATTCCCTCTTTCTTTCTCACTCACGCACACACCTGAATTCAGTACATTTTTAACCAAGTCTGAATTAGCTTTTAATTTCTGGTGGGGGGAGATTTTCTTCTCTCCCCCCCCCCCCCACAATATAAAACATATAAGGAACGGTTGCTGGAATTGGGTATGTCTAGTTTAACAAAGAGAAGGACGAGGGGGGACATGATAGCAGTGTTCCAATATCTCAGGGGCTGCCACAAAGAAGAGGGAGTCAAGCTATTCTCCCAGGCGCCCGAAGGCAGGACAAGAAGCAACGGATGGAAACTGATCAAGGAGAGAAGCAACTTAGAACTAAGGAGAAACTTCCTGACAGTTAGAACAATTAACCAGTGGAACAACCTGCCTCCAGAAGCAGTGAATGCTGCAACACTGGAAGTTTTTAAGAAGAGACTGGACAACAATTTGTCCGAAATGGTGTAGGGCAGGGGTGTCAAACTCAATTTCATTGAGGGCCGCATCAGCATTGCGGTTGCCCTCAGGGGGCCAGATGGGTGCGGCCTACTGGGTGGGCATGGATGGAGTGGGCGTGGCCTACTGGGTGGGCATGGTCAGCTCTACATCATTCGCATCGAGGGTGCCTGTGGGGACCTGGGCAGGAATGGGACAGATCTGAGGGTCTCTGGCAGAAGGGGGTGGGACCAGGGCAAGTGCCAAGGCATGGTGCATTGGAGGAGCCTCACTGTTCCTCTCAGGCCATGTGGGGGGGGCTGGATGGTGGTGCGGGCTGCCGGAGCCCTGGGCAGCAGAGGTCAAATGCCCAGCCTGGCCCTTGAGCACCCGCGGCACCAAGCCCAGCCCCACTTCCTCAAGGCTGCTGCTCAAGGTTCTCCTGGTTCCTCACTGTTTCCAGACAGCCTTGAAGAAATAAGACTGAATGCGTTTCAGCATAGATGGCCACCACAAAATTGTACATTGGTTCCCGGATGGCCTGGGCCAGGGCCAAGGCAGCGGGGGCCGTTCCCTCACTGTTTCCAGGATGGCTTTGCGGGCCACATGAAACCACTTCACGGGCCGCATCCGGCCCCCGGGCCTTGTGTTTGACATGTCTGGTGTAGGATTTCCTGCCAGAGCAGGGGGTTGGACTAGATGACCTCCAAGGTCCCTTCCAACTTTTTTATTATTATTATTATTATTATTATTATTATTATTATTATTATTATTATTATTATTATTATTATTATTATTATTATTATTATTATTATTATTATTATTATTATTATTATTAATTATTATTATTATTATTATTATTATTATTATTATTATTATTATTATTCCAATCTCAACAGTCCATCTGCTATATCTTCCCACCCACCCACTTCTCATCTTCTAATTGGACCCTGGTTTTCTGGGACACACATTCTTTCCGGGCCCTAAGCTGGTCCACAAACCTCTTTACCGGCAACTGAATTATTTACAAGTTGTTCTTCATAGGCACTAACAGGGATGCCAAAGAAAATGAGGGATGGTGGTATCAGGTAGATTCCTGGGAAAAGACCTGGAATCACTCACCTCCCTCACTCAGAAATGGATCGCTTGACAATTGAATGCAGTCATTTACAGCAGGGCTTTTCAACATTTTCACCCATTGTACCACTTTTAGGATATGGCAATATCTGAGTACCACCAGTCGCCTAGCAAGGTGTCAAAAACTTGATGACCCCCCCCCCAAAAAGGAAAAAAGTGATAAAGTACAGGTAGTCCTCAACTTACAACAGTTCGCTTAGAACTGTCATAAATATGAATCAGTTGCCAAGCATCTGAATGTAAATCACAAGACCCTGGAGATGCTGCAACATTCCAGATGATTGGTGCTTCTTCTGGGCTCAGCAGAAGTGCCAGGATCAGCGCCGAGCTCCAGCTGGAGCCTGGCACTGATCCTGGCGCTTCCACTGAGCCCTGACAGTCCCGAAAAAGCACTGATCCTGGCAATTCTGCTGAGCCCTGACAGCCCTGCAGCTCCAGCCATCTCTTGCTCAGGCTTGTGCGGTGCTGCCACCGGTTCAGCTCATTCCTCTCCCCCGCTACCATTTTTCTAGGATGGTCACGTACCACCTGCCAGGTGCCAATGTACCACAGGTGGTCCCCGTACCACTGGTTCAAAAGCCCTGATTTATAGAGCCGAACTAATCTTTTCCGGTTTGTTGCCCATCTTGAGTTGGGCAACCGTTCCCAGGGTCCCCTTCCCCACCCAGTTATTCTGTTTCACCATTTGTGCATCTCAAAACTTCTATTCTGCCAACCCAGCTGCATCGCCTGGTATTCAGCCTCAGGCACAGTAAGGAGACACGGGTCGATCTGGATACGGAAGAGGAGGAGGAAGCAAAACAGCATAGACAGCGGGAAGCAGAGAATGCAGCCACCAAGAACGGAAGACCAGAGCTGGTCCTAGAAATGGATGGTGAGGGGATGTTGTGTGTTTATTTATTTGGCTTATAATTCTCCTCCATTCAGGAGCTCAAAGCAGAGCCCATTTGGTGTAGTGCAGGGGTAGGCAACCTTGGCTCTTTTATGACTCGTGGACTTCAACTCCCAGAATTCCTGAGCCAGCATGGCTCAGCTTGGAAACTCTCCCTTTCCCCTCAGCATGGCTGGCTCAGGAATTCTGGGAGTTGAAGTCCACGAGTCATAAAAGAGCCAAGGTTGCCTACCCCTGGTGTAGTGGTTAAAGTACTGGCCTAGAATCCAGGAAACGATGCATTCTAGTCCCGCCTTAGGCAGGAAAGCCAGCTGGGTGAGTTTGGCCAATCACCAGGAGACTGAAAGTTCTAGTCCCACCTTAGACATCAAAGCTGACTGGGTGACTTTGGGCCAATCACTCTTTCTCAGCTCAACCCACCTCACAGGGTTGTCGTTGTGGGGACAAAGAGGAAGGAGAAGTATTATTGCCAAATTGAGTTACTTACAAAGTACTTTTATTATTTTTAAAGTACCTTTATTACTTATATAGCAATAAAGGCAGGATACAAATTAAATAAATAAAATAGGAGTCCTTTTTCCTTTGAGGTAGGCTGGGTGGGAGAGCATGACCGGTCCAAAAATCACCTAGTGAGGGTAGACCTGAATCTGGGTCTCCCCAATGCCAGTCCAACCCCTTAACCACTACACCACACTAGTTCTTACATGGTATTTTTTGGGAAGCAAGATGCAGCCTTTCTAAAATACACATCCAAACAATTGTAGTGTGTCCCCAAATCATCAAATTTTCTTAAGTGTGTTTGTGTGTGAGACTTTCCTTTTGAGTTTGCCCTTGTCACAATTTCACAATCATCACAATGTTTTGAGAGAACTCTTAACCTCAGATACCTCTTCCCTCTCCACCCAGATCCCAAAACAATGACCTCCTGTGGCCGGCTACGCCAAGGCCTGGACTGGTTTTGTGGAATGAATTCCGGCAGCCCAAAGGAGCCAGAACTGAACCCAGAAGAGAAGGACGAGGATCTCCAGCATCTGGCAGGCATCACAAACCACACGCTGTGGAAACAGGTGGTCAACACCAACGCTATGATCATGATGGCTCTTGCCATCTTCATGTGGGGCTACTATGCCTGAGGATCCTCACCAGCTCCATAGAATATGTTACTCACCAACCCCTCCAGCTACATCCCATCAACCCATCAGCCCCAGAGGAACAACAGGAGCAAAAAGATGGAATCAGAAATAGGAGGGACTTCACAACTGTCATCTGAGTCACCTGCCATCATCCAAGTTCCAAAGATCTAACTACGACATCCAAGTCAACATCCATCAAAACTCATCACAACTAACTCTTTGGAAGGTCATTTTAAGTTATATTACATCATGAAAGAGACAAGCCACTCAAAACTGTTAACAGCTGGAATTAGGGAGAAACTCATCCTTCTTCTTAAGTGTCGAGATGATAAGGAATGTTCAGTTTTCACAGTCTTAGAAACCATGTTAGGCAGGAAACACCAAGGCCACGTGCTAAATTCCAAATTAAACTGATTTATTGGTTGTGCCTATGCATGGGAATCTAGTCAACTATGAGTTAGCACCATTTTGGTGCTAGATAAGGGTTGATGGGATTCAAGAGGGGTTAGATTCAGTCTGTTTGTGGATATGTAACGACTCTAGGCCGATTTTGACTCCATTCCCCCAGGCTCTTTCTTCTACAACATTTTCTTCCTTATTGTAATTTCACAACTGGTCACCTAAACTATCTCTAATTATGATTATATATAATTTTCCAGACTGCATGTTTATCATGATATGCTTGCCTCAATGTCCCTCACAAATATTTATGCTCCCCAACTTTATGCACCTCCCATGTTCCCCACTTATTCCACTCTTCAACATTGCGTCATATTCCAATTCATCCCTTTCAAATTTTTGGAAAAAAGAGAGAGAAGAGACAGAGAGACAAAAAGAAAACAAACTGTATATTCGGAATAGGGAAGAGAACAAACGAATCATAGCATCCGTGTATACTAGACAGGAGACAAGGGAACAGACATGAAAGAACGTGGATATACTTCTCTTTGGGGTACAAAATCAAATTTGTGAGGTAAAAATTTTTGTAAACAAAAAGAAGACTTCCCCATACTGAACAAGGCACCATACTGGATACCGGCTTAGAAAGGCAAAATCAAGGCGTACACATAGTCCTCATTTAGCAACTGCCTCAGACAGTGACCATTTGCAGTTACAATAGGGATGCAAAAGTAACTTTGCAACCGAGCCTCGCATTTATGACCTTTGCAGGTCTGTAAAGCAAAGAAAAGCTGAGGTAAGATCATAAGCACAGTTGTAATTTATTTAACAGCCACTCCAATTAACGACCAAGTTGTCAGTCCCTACTGTGGTTGCTAAATGAGGATTACCTATCCAATTAAATACACATCTCTTAGTCTTGCAGGGATGCTATGAAGGTATACATTAGCTTTACCCCCCCCCCCAAAGGCAAAATATATAAACACTTCATCACATTTAAAAAAAATAATTGGAAAGAAATGAAATCTTATGTTGTCAGCACCTCATCTTTATTTTACAGTTAAGGAGTGGTAAACTGAGGCAAGGCAAATCCAAATCTACAGTTGCTTTTGTAAAAGATGACCCCCAAGGAAACCAGGATCCCCTCCTTTTCTATGATTGAATAAATCAGGTTCTTGGAATAAAAATTCTTCCAGAATCAGAATCAGAGCATTTTCTTCTCAGCGCTGAGCCACTCCATCCGCCATTCCTCGGGGCCCAGGAGGTTTCGACTGGTTACCCATCCAGCGGATGTCAGTCCTTGGAAGCACAAGAGAACCCAAAGTGAACAGAAAGGATTGGGTATATCTATAAACACCGCACCCTAACCTCGGTTTCTATCTTTCTGGGCAAGGTACAAGAGATACAAGTGTAAACAGCATTAGAAATTCGAAACTACAGTAGTCCTCACTTACCCATTGCAATAGGATCTGAGACTCCGTCGCAAGGTGACTAGATTGTTAACTGAAAAATCATGTGACCGTCTTTGAATTACAATGCAAGATTGTCCATGGGGATTCTCAGTCATCCAGGTCATGGTTGTTCCAAAACTGCTTTTTCAAAAGGCAACTGGACTTTGTTTTTCTCTGAGGATGTTTCGCTTCTCATCCAAGAAGCTTCTTCAGCTCTGACCTTGGATGAGAAGCGAAACGTCCTCAAGGAAAAACGAAGTCCAGTTGCCTTTTGAAAAAAGCACTTTGGGGACAACGGGAGTTTGTCATTTCTGGCTGTGGCCATTAAGTGAATGACCACAAGTTGCGAAGTACAATGTCACACTGTGACTTGTGACTTCCGCCAGCTTCTCCGTTGACTCTGTCAGAAGCCAGCAATGAAGGTCACAAATGACATTCACATGAACCCAGCATGTCTGCAGTTTTGAGGACCTATCGTTAAGTCTTCTTGTTCAGCACTGTCATAAAGTCAAACAGTCACCGAACAAAGGGTGAGTAAGTGAAGACTTCCTATATCTGGTTTAATTTAAAAAAAAAAAATTGGGCAGAGCTGCGACTGACACTTAGAAGCACTCCCAGAGTGCTGGGAAAAGCTTTGAACAAGGATGATTTCATATCTTCAAAGGACTCTGGAATCTTTTGTTGCTCTTTAGGGCTGCATTAATCAGCTTTTCTCAACTTTGGCTACTTGCAGATGCGTGGACTTCAACTCCCAGAATTCCTTAATGGCTGAGGAATTATGGGGGGTGAAGTCTACACAACTTCAAATGGCCAAGGTTGACAAAAACTGATTTAAATCTTTCCCTTTTAGTCAGCACTGGGGGGGTGGGAATGGCAGTGTGACCTCAGAGGTCATGTAAGACACTTTTGTAGCTGCTGGAGGCTACTCTGATCACCTGCTAAAAGCTGAGGGCATCATGTCCCGCTATTTTGAGGTGGAAAACACACAAGAGCTACTAAAACAGGCATTATCATAATTAAAGAGCAAACACTCACACCCCAACTTCCCATTGATCATGGTTCCATCCACATGAATATGACCCTATCCCAGGGGTAGTCAACCTTGGCTCTTTTATGACTCGTGGACTTCAACTCCCAGAATTCCTGAGCCAGCCATGCTGAGGGGAAAGGGAGAGTTTCCAAGCTGAGCCATGCTGGCTCAGGAATTCTGGGAGTTGAAGTCCACGAGTCATGAAAGAGCCAAGGTTGCCCACCCCTGTCCTATGCTCTTGAGACCCTCAGCCCCCTCCCCTCCCCAATATGAGTGGTCCCTGGCCATCCATACAATGCCAATATACAGTTATACAATTGAACTGTATCACTGAACATCAAAAAAGCATTTAAAGGTGTAGACCAGGGGTAGTCAACCTTGGCTCTTTTATGACTTGTGGACTTCAACTCCCAGAATTCCTGAGCCAGCATGGCTCAGCTTGGAAACCTCTCCCTTTCCCCTCAGCATGGCTGGCTCAGGAATTCTGGGAGTTGAAGTCCACGAGTCATAAAAGAGCCAAAGTTGACTACCCCTGGTGTAGACTGACTTCATGGACAGAACCTCTTGAAAAGTGAGATTTGAGCTTGCTTGGTGCTGAATCCAGGATTTAAACGAAAACTCAGTTTCTAAATTTCCACCACGCACCTGCCAGGAATTTGGGAAATATCCTATCTAAGAACTGATGCATTTCGGAATTTATCCTGGGATCCTCTTTACCGGATTCTGAAAAGCAGGAAAAGGAAGAAAAAACATGAGGAAGAGCCTGCACGGCAGATTTGTGCTTGCCATAAAGGAGAGAAAACGGGGGGGGGGACCCTTTGTAAATGGAAGAAAAGCAAAGTTTGAGTCCCTGGAAGGATAAATGCGAAAGAGATTAATTCACAAACAAGATACAAGTTGGCTTGCCAGGAACTGTATAACTTTTTCCAAATGCTGCAGGGGAGAGAATGAGAACATAAGCAGGACGTTTATAGGCTAGTTCCCAACTTACGGCCACAACTGAACCCAACATTTCTGTTGCTAAGCAAGACCGTAGTTAAGTGAGTTTTGCCCCATTGTATGACCTTTCTTGCCATAGCTGTTAAGGGAATCCCTGCAGCTGTTCAGTCAGTAACACGGTTGTTAAGTGAGTCTGGCTTCCCCACTGACTTTGCCTGTCAGAAGGTCGCAAAAGATGATCACGTGACCCTGGGACAATGCAACCGTCTTAAATATGAGCCCGTTGCCAAGCGTCCAAATTCTGATCACCTGACCCTGGGGATGCTTGCAAAAACGGATGCTTGTGAAAAACGGTCATAAGTCACTTTTTCCAGTGCCATTGTAACTTCAAACTGTCCTAAAGGAATGGTTGTAAGTCGAGGACTATCTTTACCAACCATCCACCTTACCAAGTATCCACTATAGCAGTGTTTCTCAACCTTGACAATTTTAAGGCATGTGGACTTCAACTCCCAGAATTCCACAGCCAGCATTGCTGGCTGTGGAATTCTGGGAGTTGAAGTCCACATGCCTTAAAATTGTCAAGGTTGAGAAACACTGCACTATAGGATGAGCAACCTCCCTCTTCTCCCTGCCCCCAAAGCCTTTGGGGTAGCCTGAGGTAAATGGCCACCTCCATCTCCAAATCTCTTCAGTCTCCCATAGGCTCCACCTGCCTCGAAAAGGCCTACCGGACAGCAGTTGTGTCGGTTGCAAGGAACACAATTGACCTGAGGAAGGTGGTGCAAACACCTTGGTCATCGTTTGCAAGCCTCTTCTCAACTGATTAGATCTGAGGCAGGCAGCGGAAAACATCTCACTGGCAGAAGACTGGGGGGAAAATATGAGGATACAACTGCAGTGGGCCATTCTGTGCATCTCACACTATGATGGTGATGGTTGCTTAACGGCCATTCATAGTTACAGCGGACCCCCCCCCCCCAAAAAAAGCTCCAGGCTCCATTACAGTTGTATGTCAAGGACTATCTGTAATATGGTGGAATAAACCCCTCAAAAGCTACTTATGAGCCAATCCCCAAGTAATGGCCACTATAGCACCCCCTGTAGTTGTTCACCTTTACAACCAACCACAGGGACACCATAGCTTCCCTGCCGGTCTTCCCCCATTCCTCTCCCCCAGGTTCCCATTGGCCAGGGGTCGGCAACCTTGGCTCTTTTATGACTCGTGGACTTCAACTCCCAGAATTCCTGAGCCAGCATGGCTCAGCTTGGAAACCTCTCTCTTTCCCCTCAGCATGGCTGGCTCAGGAATTCTGGGAGTTGAAGTCCACGAGTCATAAAAGAGCCAAGGTTGACTACCCCTGCCATAGGCCTTCCCCTCCCCCACTGGATTCCCCCAGGCCTTAGGCCTGATTCCCACCCCATCAGGTCCCACACCCTCCTCCTCCTCCTCCTCACTTACCTTTTGTAGAGCTCCGGTGCTTTCGGCAGTGCCAGAATAGATGGCTTCATTGTGTGGGCCATTGTGTGGCGTGATTCAGGAAGTGACCACCATGCTCCCAGCAGCCGCATGAAATTCTAATAGCTGGGAACATGGCTGCTGCTTCCAGAATCGCACCACATGGCCGAGCGACAAAGCGTCCCGTTCTGCTTCACTAACACAGCCTGCACAGCGCTGAGAAAAGCTCCGGGCTCCATTACGGTCGTATGTCGAGGACTACTTGTAATGTGCTGGAGCAAAAGGGATACCCACCCTAACAGACAATTGGGACCACCAAGAGATGTCTTTCTCAGTCCCATCTAACAAGACATGCCAGAAAAGAACCTGTGACGTGAATTTCCAGTTTCACCAAGTTATGACGCGTCCTCTAGATCAGGGCTTTTCAACCAGTGGTACGGGTACCACCTGTGGTACATTGGCACCTGGCAGGTGGTACGCGACCATCCTAGAAAAGTGGTAGCGGGGAAGGGGAATGAGCTGAACCGGTGGCAGCACCGCACAAGCCTGAGCAAGAGATGGCTGGAGCTGCAGGGCTGTCAGGGCTCAGCGGAAGTGCCAGGATCAGCGCTTCTTCGGGACTGTCAGGGCTCAGTGGAAGCGCCAGGATCAGCGCCAGGCTCCAGCTGGAGCTCGGCACTGATCCTGGCGCTTCTGCTGAGCCCAGAAGAAGCACTGATCAGCTGGAATATTGCAGCATCTCCAGGGTCTTGTGATTTACATTCAGATGCTTGGCAACTGATTCATATTTATGACGGTCACAGTGTCCCAGGGTCATGTGAAGTGACCAAAACCTGCTGCAACCACCCAGCAGATGGGGGGGAATAAAAACCAAACAACCCCCCACCCCACCCCCGCTGCCAATCCTCAGCAGAAATGCTCACAACAATGAAAACTTCGGACAGGAGGAAGAGCGCCACCGGGCAGGCGGGCAGGTGTTTTGCTCGGCTGTGCCTTGGGGGGCACTTTTTTCAGTGCCATTGTAACTTCGAACAGTCACTAAGCGAACTGTTGTAAGTTGAGGACTACCTGTACTTTATCACTTTTTTCCTTTTTTTTTTTAGTCATCAACTTTTTGACACCTTGCTAGGCGACTGGTGGTACTCGGATATTGCCATATCCTAAAAGTGGTACAATTGGTGAAAAGGTTGAAAAGCCCTGCTCTAGATTGCCCCCCCTCCCCTGTTCACAATTCGTTTCTTCCTCCCAATTCACTCCCCAGGTCATCACCTTTACATAATTGATGCTGCAAATTCAGGAGGGACTCTCTTTCCAAGGCACAAGTTTCCACATCTTCATAGAGTAAGGCCTCTAGAAGAAGGGCGTGGGTATAGGCTTTAATCACATCCACACTGCCCGCTTGCCGATGGAGCAGGATGGAGATCACCCCTGCAGAGGAGGAAAGGAAGTCAATGTACAGACAGGCATGGGAAGATCCTGGATGGGCTCCCTCTTGGGAACACTTCAGATCCAGATCAATATTATTCTGGATCAAAGTCCAGAAAAAAAAACAGAAATGGACAGCTCGTCTTGGATAATGGTCAAAACACCGTTGAGCTCCGAAGGACACCCTATATTCTTCGCTATACAGGAAGTGCTCAACTTACAGCCCTGGTGGCGCAGTGGTTACAATGCAGTACTGCAGGCTACTTCTGCTGACTGCCGGCTGCCGGCAGATCGAGTCTCGCCAGGCTCAAGGTTGACTCAGCCTTCCATCCTTCCAAGGTCGGTAAAATGAGGACCCAGATTTTGGGGGGCAATATGCTGACTCTGTAAACCGCTTACAGAGGGCTGTAAAGCACTGTGAAGTGGTATATAAGTCTAAGTGCTATTGCTATTGCTTACGATCACATTTCTAGTTGTTAAGTGAGTTTTGCCCCATTTTATGACCTTTTTTGCCAGGCTTGTTAAGTGAGTTACTGCAGATAAGTTAAATAACTTAGTTGTCAAGTGAGTCTGGCTTCCCCATTGACTTTGCTTGTCAGAAGGTTGCAAGAAGTGATCACATGACCCCAGGACACTGCAACCGTCATAAATAAGAGTCAGTTGCCAAGCCTCTGAATTTTGATCACGTGATCATGGAGATGCTGCAACCGTTGTTAGGGTGAAAAACGGTCCTAAGTCTAAATGAGCTGTTCTAAGTCGAGGACTACCTGTAGTTTATATCTCAAAATAAATTGTGGTGCCAACAACTCCAAAGATCAAATCTCCAAATATAATCATAATTCATCCATAGGTCAAGGAATAAGAACAGTACAAAATCAGCAAATAAAATTAGGAAAGCATGCAAAGAGTATATAATCTCTCTTCGTTTGTGTTGGGACTTCAATTCCCAACCAGTGTGGCAGAGGAACGTCTGTAGATTACATGTAGTCCTCGACTTACAACCGTTTGTTTAGTGACCATTCAAAGTTACTTATTTATTTATTTATTTATTTTTCCAACTTCTATGCCGCCCTTCTCCCCACGGGACTCAGGGCGGCTCACAGCATATTAAAAAACAACACAAAAAACATTTCCCCTATAAAACCAATTAAAAACCAAATATATTTATGGCTGTGTCATTATTAAAATCTTTAAAAAAATTTTCCCTATTTAAAATTCACCCTAGGTCA
>NW_015390592.1:42024-44571 GCF_001527695.2 Protobothrops mucrosquamatus | reverse complement strand
CCGCATTCTGGACCAGCTGAAGCCTCCGGATGCTCCTCATAGGGAGCCCCATGTAAAGAGCATTACAGTAGTCCAGGCGGGAGGTGACGAGGGCCTGAGTGACTGTGCGCAAAGCATCCCGGTCCAGAAAAGGGCGCAACTGGTAGATCAGGCGAACCTGATAAAACGCCCCCCTGGTCACGGCCGACAAATGGTCTTCTCTTACATCACTGACAAAAGTGAGTTATGACCGTTTTTCATACTTAGCACCATTGTAGTATCCCCTGATCACATAATCAAAATTTGGCTGGCAACTGGCTCATATTTATGATGGTCGCAGTGTCCCGGGGTCATGTGATCACCTTTTGTGACCTTCTGACAAGCAAAGTCAATGGGGAAGCCGGATTCACTTAACAACTGAGTTGCTAACTTAATAACTCTAGTGATTCCCTTAATAACTGTGGCAGGAAAAGTCGTAAAATGGGGCAAAACTCACAACTGTCTTGCTTAACGACAACCATTTTGGGCTCAATTGTGGTTGTTAAGTCGAGGACTACCTGTATTACTATAATACGTATCTCTTCTGGAAGCCCAGGATGAACTCAAAGATCTCCACCCAAGGACTCCATGAGGTTGGTTGGACTGAGAAATGATGATTGGTCCAAAGTCAAGCAAACTTCCCACGGGGCCTTGATCTCAGCTCGCCCTTATCCCAGCTCAGGACTATCCAGCACACCACACCTATCCTCCATGCCAGAAATTCCTTCCCCTGCAAGAAATTATGGTCAGTTAACTTCACATCTTCCTACAATATGATCGTACACCCACCTGCTGGTCGGTTGAAGAAAATTAAGTAATTTGAAGCATTGCCTTCAAGAGCTTTCTGGAAGTCAGCAACACTGATGGGGATTGGAGAAAAACATACAAATAACCAAAGTTAAAGAAAGATGCTTTGAGGCTGGGAAGACCTTCTTGTCAGTCTCCCAAAGAATATTTTCAGCGCTGAGAAAAACGTTTGCATTTTAATAAATAATAATAAATAATAAACCCTTTATTATCAAAGTATAACATGTATACAGTGAAATTGGCTGAGCCTCCCTCTGTGCCCCCCCCTCACCACAAACTCACGGTGACTACAAACCCCCAACTTATTTCACCCTGTGAACTAATTGCACATCACGCCGGCCTCACGAGTCTGTCATGCATAAAGTTATAAAGTTATTTTCAGTGCCAGTTAAGAGTACTCATGTTGCTTGGCATTTCTGAATTCCCGTAAAATATGCTCCATTTGCTGTATTTGTTCACAGCTCAGAGCAATGATAAAACTCAACTCTAAAGGGCTAAATCATGCATTCAGCTTTCTCAGAATAATGGAGGAAACTCACCTGGAGGTCACTGTATGAAGAGGAGTCCCTAGAGTTATCTTGAGCTGCTGACGAAACCCTACATTGAAAAAAAATTATGAGTCACAACCCTTGATTCAAATAATGCTGACTAAACATGTGGTGGAAGTCTTGGCTAAGTGGTAAAGCATGAACTCCATCACTACCAAAGTAGCTACTCATCCATGCCCCAAAAAACTTAACAGAACTTTCATGGTTTCCATCAAAAAGTAGAACATAGTAGATTTATCAACCCTGGTTGCAAAACATCCGGTGACCACTAGATGGTAGCACGGTGGCACAAAAACCCTCAGGCTTTGCTGCCATCTAGTGATTCTTGCAGCTCAGATCTGGTGATCCTACCCTGTATTCCATGAGTTGGCAGATCCCCACCCACGATCCTCATCCGGAGTGGTAGACTGGCTTATTGGCAAATGAGAACTTGAACAAAGCTATTTCTTATCAAAATCAGATCGAAGTAAACCTCCCTTCCTCAGATTAACTCTTGCACTCCTAGGAGAAGAACTGGACAATAGTCCCATGCTTGACACACCATTTTTTAAGCCATCCCTTCACTAATGGCTACTCTATTATCAACATAAACATTGGACATGGTACTATAAGACGCCTGGGATCAGGAGACCTCAGATACCTAGCAGAAGGGGCTCCTGAGGGTTGATGACAGCAGGACCAGGAACTTCTTCCCGCTTCAAGTAATGCTGCAAGACCAGATGGAGCCGAGCACGGTTAAGGGTCTCCATGCAAACTGCCCGCACTGCTTGGTAGTTGGCGTAGAGATGGAGGATGGTGAAGAGAGCATAGAAGGCATAGGTGAGGCTGAAGGAAAGAGAAGGAGAACTGAGATGATTTCCCATCCCTAATTTTATTTTTCTCATCTCTCCCCTTTCCCTCCCTCCCTCACCATTCCATTCCTTTAATCTTTGTATAGTATTCCTTCACAATCAGCCTGTTCTACACACACACACATATACACACACACACACATACAGAGGGGGGGAGAGAGACAGAGAGAGAGGGAGAGAGAAAAAGAGAGACAGAGAGATACAGAGAGAGAGAGAGAGAGAGAGAGAGAGAGAGAGAGAGAGAGAGAGAGAGAGAGAGAGAGAGAGAGAGAGAGAGAGAGAGAGAGAGAGAGAGAGAGAGAGAGAGAGAGAGAGAGAGAGAG
>NW_015390592.1:27747-40711 GCF_001527695.2 Protobothrops mucrosquamatus | reverse complement strand
AGAGAGAGGGAGAGGGAGAGGGAGAGGGAGGGAGGGAGGGAGAGAGAGACAGGAAGAGAGAGAGACAGGGAAAAAGACAGGGAGAGGGGGAGAGAGAGAGAGAGAATGAAAAAACAGCATTTAACTCACGGGAGATTGTCCACCACAAGAGGGATCAGGAAGAGACTGAAGAGAAGGCCAGCTAGGTTCACTAGTGTCTCCTACATGATGGGAGGAAGACGGGAGAAATTTAGAAGAAAGTTGGTTCAGACTAGAAGTCCTTCGTGATCTCCACTTGGCCAAGTCAAGGGCTGGGTGTTGCTTCTTTGATGCCTCATCTCACCTGGCTTCCATCTTTGGCTGATACATCGGCCATGTTGTCCCGGCGGGCCTGGTGCATGGTGAGAGCCGCACGGGTGGCCCCTCCGGCCACACCCACAATGCACTGACACCAAGAGAACAGAGCAGAAGAGAAATGTGGTTGTAACCGTCAGGTTCTCCACAACCAGCCCATTGGATTCAGTCTCCCCAGTTTAGAGATCTCCATCTGTTGCTTTTACTCCAATTTAATACAGGTAGTCCTCAACTTACAATAGTTCATTCAGTGACGGTTCAAAGTTACAACAGCACTGAAAAAGGTGACTTGTGACGGCTTTTCGCGCTTACAATCACTGCAGCCTCCCCTTGGTCACGTGATCAAAATCCGGATGCTTGGCAACTGGCTCATATTTATGACGGGTGCAGTGTCCGGGGGTCATGTGACTTTCTGACGAGTAAAGTCAACGAGGAAGCCAGATTTCCTTAACAACCATGGTACTAAATTAACAACTGTGGTGATTCACTTAGCAACTATGACAAGAAAGGTCGTAAAATGAGGCAAAACTCACTTAACAGATGTTTCGCTAAGCCAGGGCTTTTCAACCTTTTCACCCATTGTACCACTTTTAGGATATGGCAATATCCGAGTACCAACAGTCGCCTAGCAAGGTGTCAAAAACTTGATGACCCCCAAAAACAAAAAAGTGATAAAGTACAGGTAGTCCTCGACTTACAACACTTCGCTTAGTGACTGTTCGAAGTTACAATGGCACTGAAAAAAGTGCCCCCCACGTCACAGCCGAGCAAGACACACCTGCCTGTCTACCTGGCGGCGCTCTTCCTCCTGTCAGAGGTTTCATTGTTGTGAGCATTTCTGTTGAGGATTGGCAGTGGGGATGGGGTGGGGGGTGTTTGGTTTTTATTCCCCCCGTCTGCTGGGTGGTTGCAGCAGATTTTGGTCACTTCACATGACCCTGGGACACTGTGACCGTCATAAATATGAATCAGTTGCCAAGCATCTGAATGTAAATCACAAGACCCTGGAGATGCTGCAACATTCCAGCTGATCGGCGCTTCTTCAGGGCTCAGCAGAAGCACCAGGATCACCGCCGAGCTTCAGCTGGAGCCTGGCGCTGATCCTGGCGCTTTCACTGAGCCCTGACAGCCCCGAAGAAGCGCCAATCAGCTGGAAAGCGGCACTGATCCTGGCGCTTCCGCTGAGCCCTGACAGCCCTGCAGCTCCAGCCATCTCTCGCTCAGGCTTGTGCGGTGCTGCCACCGGTTCAGCTCATTCCCCTCCCCCGCTACCACTTTTCTAGGTTGGTCGCGTACCACCTGCCAGGTGCCAATGTACCACAGGTGGTACCCGTACCACTGGTTGAAAAGCCCTGCGTTAGGTGACATAAAAGTGGGGCTCAATTGTAGTCGTAAGTCGAGGACTACCTGTATGGCCATCTCCCCTTCTCTGCTCTCTTGCTTTTCACCTTAAAAAAGCCACTGGTGCAGACAATGAGCGTGAAGCATGCTGGGAAAGCTGGCGCCATGATCTCCATGAAAATGGCCACATCGTTGAGCACATCAGCGAAAAGCCTAAACGGTGGTATTGAAAAATGTCGCTCCGTTAAGGTTAGAAATAAATCAGCCCACCCCAAGCGCGCCTTTTGGGTACAATGCCCAGCTGTGATCATGTATGATCGTGTACCTAAAACTGGGCATGAGATCTATTAATTGGAAAGTCAAAACTGAAGGAAAGGCCTTATCTCCCTTTACCTCCATTGCTTAGCATCACAATCCAGTTTGCTCCTGGAAAAGACAGAGAAAACAAACAAAAAAGTAACAGGGTTTAAAAATTGAGTTTAGCTGTGGGCGAATATCACAGGAGTGCTTCAGATTCACATCCCCACTTATCCTGGGTAATAGGGTTTCCTGCCTGAGCAAGGGGTTGGACTAGAAGACCTCCAAGGCCCCAAGTCTATTATTATTATTGCTATTAGTATAATTAGTATTATCATCATCATAAAGTTGGAAGGGACCCTGGAGATCATCTAGTCCAACCTCCTGCTCAGGCAGGAAATCCTATACCAGGGGTATCAAACTCAATTTCATTGAGGGCCGCATCAGCATTGCGGTTGCCCTCGGGGGGGGCGGGGGTGTGTGGCCAGGGTGGGTGCAGCCTACTCGGTGTGTGTGGATGGAGTGGGTGTGGCCTACTGGGTGGGCATGGCCAGCTCTACATCGTTCGCATCAAGGGTGCCTATGGGGGCCTGGGCAGGAGTGGGACAGATCTGAGGGTCTCTGGCAGAAGGGGGTGGGACCGGGGCAAGTGCCAAGGCATGGTCGACCGGGGCAAGTGCCAAGATGGCCACCACAAAATTGTACATTGGCTCCCCTTCAGCCTGGGCCAGGGCCAAGGCAGAGGGGGCCGTTCCCTCACTGTTTCCAGGATGGCTTCGCGGGCCACATGAAACCACTTTGCGGGCCGCATCCGCCCCCCGGGCCTTGTGTTTGACATGTCTGCCCTATACCATTTCAGACAAATGGCTATTCAATCTCTTCTTGAAAGCTTCCAGCGTTGGAGCATTCACAACTTCTGGAGGCAGGTTGTTCCACTGATTAATTGTTCTGACTGTCAGGAAATTTCTCCTTAGTTCTAGGTTGCTTCTCTCTTTGGTTAGTTTCCATCATCATCATCATCATCATCATCATCATCCAGCAAATTTCCTGGAATGATTTAGACCCTTCACTAGGTCTCAGCCCCCCTCCCAGGATGTGGTGAAAGTGTCACTAAGGGAAGATGCATGAATCATAGATGCTAGTTTGAATTCTGGAGGGGGGCAAGTGAGCAATAAATGAAATATAGATGGCCTCATCCAAGGCGAGGAGAGAAGGACTCACCCCTTGCTCCAAGCGAAAGCGATTCGGCCCAACATTCCTGTTCCATCTGTCACAGAAGAGAGATGAATGGTTTGAATGGCAACACAGGGCAGAGTATGAAAACGCAAAAGTAAAACGAGGAGAGATTTCTGAGAAAGTAGCAGACCAGGCCTAGTAGATCTAGAGGAGAAGAAAGTAGGAGGAGCTTAAACGCAGGATGACCTGAAACTGGGACCAAGGTGGCTTCAGGGACGCCAGGCCCAACTAAAACACAGATTCTATGCAAGCAGCTTAATTGTTTATACACCACAGCCAACCATTAGGCTTGCTCAAACTTAAGGAACAATTATTTGAAGGAACTGAGATCTAATCAGCCATCACGCCCAGCATATTTATAAATAGACACTGATACAACTTTTGCATGCAGGAGGCCAACTTTTCAAAGTACTTTATGTGCTTTGCATAAAGTTTCATGGATATTATGGGTCTTATAGTTTTTAAGGTGCTGGGAGCCATCCAGAGTCACATCTACGAGAATATAGCAGTAGAAATCCATTTAATCAATAAAATAATAAAATAATCATCATGTAAATGGCACAATAACCCCAGAATTGCTTCAAAAGTGAGATGGGTGGCAGATAAATTTAATCATTTTTGTGTGTCATTTGTCTGACAGGCAAATTGTGCAATGACCGACTTCTGGATTTAACATTTGTGAAGGATTAACTATTTACTATTTCAAACACCACCAAATTCAAGCTGAATTCACAAGAATTCACTGCCTCGTAATGAAATCTTCTGACTTTTGGTTTAGCGATGATGCACACTAGACATAGTTGTTTGTAAAGCAATGTTCGCGGCACAAGTATGTTCACATAATGTTTTATGTGAACATACTTGTTCGTAAAGCAGGGTGTAGGACTTAGGTTACATTGGCTTGCTCAAAAGTACACAAGAATTAAAACAAACCACGATGGAGAAGCCATTACACTAATTTTGTGTTGAGTTTAGATTCAAGGAAGCTCCAAGGAAGAGTTATTAAACTATAGCCTTGGGAGCCCGTGACTCTGGGTGAGGATTAGGAGGGACAAAGAGGTGAAGCTCTCCGGGCCGGGTGTGTATGTGTGTCTGGTGGCACAAGAAATAGGACTTGTCAATGGAAGCAGCACCAGAATACAAGTGAGGAAGCTTGTAAAGAGAAGACCGAGAGAAATTCAAACATGGCCCACCTTTCAGAATCCACGTGACAGCGGCAGCTGCGACGGTGGAGGTCTCATCCCCGACCCCCACCCCCTTCAGCACTGCCTGGGTGGCCAGTGTCCCTGTGATGCTGCTTGCGAAGGCCTGCAGGTTGATGGGGGATGCAAAGGAAGAGAGAAAGGGCAACAGTTAGAACAGGATAAGGAACCTTCTGGGCCCAGTTCATCACCAGAATAACAGAATAGCAGACCCCCTGCTCAAGCAGGAGACCCTATATCAGAGCTTTTCAACCAGTGGTACCGGTACCACCTGTGGTACATTGGCACCTGGCAGGTGGTATGTGACCATCCTAGAAAAGTGGTAACGGGGGAGGGGAATGAGCTGAACCGGTGGCAACACCGCACAAGCCTGAGCGAGAGATGGCTGGAGCTGCAGGGCTGTCAGGGCTCAGCGGAGGCACCAGGATCAGTGCCGCTTTCCAGCTGATCGGCGCTTCTTCAGGGCTGTCAGGGCTCAGTGGAAGCGCCAGGATCGGCGCCAGGCTCCAGCTGAACCTCGGCGGTGATCCTGGTGCTTCTGCTGAGCCCTGAAGAAGCACCAAACAGCTGAAAAGCAGCACTGATCCTGGCACTTCTACTGAGCCCAGAAGAAGCGCCGATCAGCTGGAATGTTGCAGCATCTCCAGGGTCTTGTGATTTACATTCAGATGCTTGGCAACTGATTCATATTTATGACAGTCACAGTGTCCCAGGGTCATGTGAAGTGACCAAAACCTGCTGCAACCACCCAGCAGATGGGGGGAATAAATACCAAACACCCCCCCCACCCCACCCCCACTGCCAATCCTCAACAGAAATGCTCACAACAATGAAAACCTCGGACAGGAGGAAGAGCGCCGCCGGGTGCGCAGGCTGTGCCTTCGGGAGCACTTTTTTCAGTGCCATTGTAACTTCGAACAGTCACTAAGCGAACTGTTGTAAGTCGAGGACTACCTGTACTTTATCACTTTATTCCTTTTGGGGGGGGGGGTCAAGTTTTTGACACCTTGCTAGGCGACTGGTGGTAGTCGGATATTGCCATATCCTAAAAGTGGTACAATGGGTGAAAAGGTTGAAAAGCCCTGCCCTACATCACTTCAGACCAGTGGTTGTCCCATCTCTTTTTAAAAAATATCTAATGATGGAGCACCCACAACTTCTGAAGGCAAGCTGTTCCACTGATGAATTGTCCTCACAGTCAGGAAATTTCTCCTTAGTTCTAGGTTGCTTCTCTCTTGGATTAGTTTCCATCCATTGCTTCGTGTTCTGCCTTCATCGCCTGGGGCTCCTCTTAGCTCACAGACCCCCCAAACCCCACACATCCAAAGATCCCATCAAAACGAGAAGAGAAGGAAGGGTTGAGCTTCATGGATCCCATGGAAAGAGAGCAGCCCTGCCCCTCAGGAAGGAATCTCTCTCTCTCACCTGGATGGTGTCCCAGAACTGGTAGGCGAGGTAGTCCGTGCTTACACTCTCAGGATAACCTTGGGGCAGGAAGATGGACTGCAGGAAAGAGAAAAGGTGAGCATCTTCTTCCTTCTGAGCCCATGGATCTCCCCAACCTCTGCCCATGGAACCCCTCTCATTTTTGCCAATCTGTTTCCATTCTCTTCCCCAATGAAGCGCTTTACTGATTAATTTCTTCTACCTAGTACTCTCTAGATCAGGGCTTTTCAACCAGTAGTACGGGTACCACTTGTGGTACATTGTCACCTGGCAGGTGGTACACAACCATCCTAGAAAAGTGGTAGCAGGGGAGGGGGAATGAGCTGAACCGGTGGCAGCACCGCACAAGCCTGAGTGAGAGATGGCTGGAGCTGCAGGGCTGTCAGGGATCAGCAGAAGCGCCAGGATCGGCGCTTCTTTGGGGCTGTCAGGGCTCAGTGGAAGCGCCAGGATCAGCGCCAGGCTCCAACTGGAGCTCGGCGCTGATCCTGGTGCTTCTGCTGAGCCCAGAAGAAGCGCCGATCAGCTGGAATGTTGCAGCATCTCCAGGACCTTGTGATTTATATTCAGATGCTTGGCAACTGATTCATATTTATGATGGTCACAGTGTCCCAGAGTCATGTGAAGTGACCAAAACCTGCTGCAACCATCCAGCAGACGGAGGGGGGGAATAAAAACCAAACACCCCCCACCCCACCCCCGCTGCCAATCCTCAATAGAAATCTCACAACAATGAAAACCTCGGACAGGAGGAAGAGCACCACCAGGTGGGCAGGCAGGTGTCTTGTTCGGCTGTGGCTGGGGGGGTCACTTTTTTCAGTGCCGTTGTAACTTCGAACAGTCACTAAGCGAATTGTTATAAGTCGAGGACAACCTGTGCTTCATCACTTTTTTCCTTTTTTTTTTTTTTGTTATCAAGTTTTTGACTCCTTGCTAGGCGACTGGTGGTACTCGGATGTTGCCATATCCTAAAAGTGGTACAATGGGTGAAAAGCCGTGCTCTAGCTCACCTGCCATTGGCCCAGCAAGGGTCCTCACAAATCCTACAGCCAATGCAAGTCCAAGAGGAAAGAGTGTCTCAACTCATCAGCATCCATTTTTAGATGGGGAGGACCCCTGGCCATATTCATCAAGATTGTAAAATAATTATTTGACTCAATAGTTGTGCAACCTGAGAACTTGGGACTTCTGAAAGCAATGACTTGCTTTCACTCACAGACCTCTTAAAAAAGTTGTGAAATTGTAAGATTCTTTGGAGCACAACGAGAACATTATTAGAAGTATGACTGGGGAGAATCAGATCTACTGTATCTGTTTTTAATTAATCATCATTTGCGCATCCCTCACTATCAAGTAGCTCTCTAAACCAGGGATCTTCAAAGTTGGCTCTTTTATGACTTGTGCCTGGCTGAGGAATTCTGGGAGTTGAAGTCCACAAGTCATAAAAGGGCCAAGTCTGAAGACTCCTGCTCTAGACCAAGGTTTCCAAACCTCAGCAACTTTAAAGACGTGTGGACTTCAACTCCCAGAATTCCCCAGCCAGCATGGAAATTGAAGTCCATGTGTCTTAAAGCTGCCAAGGTTGGGAAACTCTGACCTAAACCTTTTTAAAACCAAAACAGTTTACTCACCTTGAAGATATGATGAAATGAATTAAGGCGCCAGTCTTTAGAAGCGTCTGTCACAGAGCTTAGCTTTCCATTAGGCAAGGCCTGGTAACGCCGAGCAAATTGAGAGCCATAACTTTCCGTGCAAAGTGTCTGAATCTCCAAGTCAGTCATGATTGTGCCTGAACTTTTAAAGATATGCAGCATTAATCAAGTGCCACTGGAATGCAGAAAAAAAATGTGATCTTTGCCTAACTAGATCATGCAAGACAATAGTTTTCAAGATCCTCTCCAACAGGGAGGTTAATCACTCAAGCAATCTGGAAAGTCTGCATAAATATACGAGAGCAATTCGGAAATAAACCTCCGTTTGGTTATCAATGACAGATACTCGCAGATACAGAACTTTTATTATACACAGTGCTTTTTTTCTTAAAAAAAAAGGTGCCGGAACTCACACACGTCATACAACCCGCCTTGCCTACCCTACAAGGTTCCATCCAAAAAAGGTGCCGGAACTCCGTTCTGGGCATTCTATGAGAAAAAAAGCCCTGATTATACACATTAGAAAACTGCAACATTACGTTACTTTTCGACATAATCGCCATTCAAGTTGAGGCACTTGTCACAATGTCTTACAAGGTTTGAAATTCCTTCCGCAAAAAAAAAATATCTTCCATCTGGGAATGAAGCCACCCTGTAACAGCATCCTGAAGTGCATTGTCATTGCGATGCAAGCTACTGTTTCATGTGCCTGAAGAGAGGGTAGTTGGTCAGTGCCAAATCTGGGCTATGGGCTAGGGGATGATCAAAAACATCCCAACGGAACTGCTTCAAAGGTTCTTGGGTGCGTCTAGCGGTGTGTGGGCGAGCAGATATCGAGAACCGACGGACTTCACCAACCTTTTTGTCAACTTCCTGCACGAGTTCAGCGCTGACTACAAAGAGGGCAGCCACTTCTTGACTCATCATGCACATTAGTTTGTCCATCTTTAAACATGCGACACCACTGATGTACGACACCTTCACTCATCACGTTTGGTTCATAAACATTACAGTTCCCGATTTTGCACACATGAATCGTATTACTGCACGCACTTCACATTTGGCGGGATTTTCTATGGCAGGGTTCATTTTCCATTGATCTGGCGGACGAGTCAACTGCAACACAACCTTCTCCTTCCACTCCTCACTGCCTACTGAACTATTGCGCACGGCGCCATAGGACGGGCGTCGCTACCTCGCCTATTTCTCGCACATGCTCAAACGGAGGTTTATTTCCTAATTGCCCTCGTACATAAACATATCTACATACCCACATATATAGTGTGCACGTGTCTATATATTTGTTTTTATTTACGTTTTAATATTGTTAGGCATATAGAGTCAGAGATGAGTGGCCATATAAATCAAATAAATAAATACAAGTTAAAAACTTGCTGCTTGTGGTCAATCCACCCAAAAGCCTTTAATTGGATAATTTTCTATCTATTTAATGGTAGAAATGGTATGCTCCTGGCTGCACCCATTTTTTACAACAGGGAAGGAGAAATGGAAAATAAGCACAACAGTGTTTCTAAATCTCAGCAATCTTAAGATGTATGGACTTCAATTCCCAGAACTCTCTAGCCTGGCTCGAGAATTCTGGGAGTTGTAGTCCACATATTTTAAAGTTGCTGAAGTTGAACAGCATATGCTTGTGTTGCTGTATCCTTCACCGTTGGTCATATTGTCAGAGAACTGCTAGAAGTTGTACTTTAGCCACCCCTAAAAGATCACACTTAGTCTGTAGGTAGTGCACAAACAAGGTAGTGCACAAACAATGCAACAATTACACTATTCAACACAATCAGGCGTTTCCAGCATCTGGTTTTTGAACACACACATCCTCCGTCAACAAGCACGCTTTTGTGAAAACTCAGGCTTTAACTACCCAACCGAATGTGGTGGAAAGATATTCCACATACCGACTCTATAAACTGCTTAGAGAGGGCTGCAAAACACCATCAAGCCGTATATAAATCTAAGCGCTACTGCAATCTTTAGAACTCCATTTAAGATAAGAAGATAAGATACGATAAGATGATAAGATAAGATAAGATAAGATAAGATGATAAGATGATGATATATATAAGATAAGATAAGATAAGATAAGATAAGATAAGATAAGATAATAACCTTTATATTCATTTTTATACTGTGGGCACAATGGCACACATCAAAAATGAAATTTAGTTGTCCGCTCTCATAGTGAAACACATACATGACACACACCTAAACATACTATGAACAACATATGTATAGACCCACATCCCTACATATACGTAGCAATAAATATTAAATATTGTCCATCTTGAATATATAACGGAAGGAGGAAGCTTGAGAGTTCGCGAGGTGAATGCTGTATGGAATGAAACTCTGGCTGAATCTGGATGTTCTGCTTTGGATACCACGAAGCCCCCTCCTCCCAGAAGGGAACAAGGAAAACAGGTCGTGAAGAGGATCTGTAGTGTCCCAGATAATCTTACCGACCCTGCTCAAGCAGCGCTTCTGTGCTATGTATATGTTTTAAGTAAAAACATATTAATGGGGTGTCTCTAAAACTTTCATCCAGCCATTCTAAATCTATTTACCTAATCATGAGACCCACTGACTTCGATAAATGTAAAGAAGTGCACAGTAAAATGCATTCAAATACATTGCTTGCAACAGCTTCCTCCACCCCCTAAGCCCGTGAAAGCTTTGCACGTTAAATGTCGGTTTCCCAAAGAATCGTGAAAGACAAGAAGCGAAAGACCTTTGCAGAAAGGATGTTGATGACAGTCCGCGTCTTTCCTGCCTGGATTTGAGTTGGGAACCCAGAATACAGCGAAACAGCCCGGTTCCCTTTCCCTAAGGAGACATTTAGCCACGTCTTTAAGGCAGAAATGTAGCCGCAAAAGCGTCTCCAGCGGGTAGCGACTGTAAACGCTGCTTTCGTCCAGCAGGGGGAACCAAAGAAAACGGCCAAATTGGAAACCCGGCTTCATTTCATTGTCGCGCCTTCTTCTTTTAGAGATCTCTGGGAAATGTAGTCATCTGCCCATTCGTTTAGTTTAGGTTTAGGACTCAGGGGTCTTCAAACTTGGCCCTTTTAGGACTTCCTTCCTCAGAGGAATTCTGGGAGTTGAAGTCCATAAATCCTAAAAGGGCCAAGTTTGAAGACCCCTTGTTTAAGTTTAAGTATAGGTTTGGTTTATTTAGTTGAAAAACTTCAATTACAACTTCACATTTCTCTATAATTTTTTTTTCATAGCTACAGATGTGTTTGACAGATCAAGATTGAGAGTAAAGGAAGAAAACTCTGTTAAAGTGAATGCATTAAACATCCCTAATAGATGCTTACAGCAAAGAAAAATATTGCCACTTCGCATTTAAAATATTTGAGTGCCTTTGAGGATTTCAGAAATTCCCAGATAAAATAAGCCTAATATTTAAAAAATCTAATAAACATCAATTAAGTGAACACAGATCTGAAGTGGAGCAAACTGAAATTGAAGTCCTACAAAAATGAGCTAGAAACTATATGCTCATTAGAAAAAGTTGTTAATCCTGCTATTCAGGCACCTTTTTCTGATTTTTCTTTTTTTTTACCAACTCCAAAATATATCCTCTTCGCTAACATTTAAGCCATTGGGCTGATGTAGTGCTGGTGCTGGAGCTGGAGCAGGAGACCTTGTTCAAATCTCCCTTCATCCATCAAAATTCACTGGGTGACATGAAGAAAATTGTGTTTTTGTTTTTTGTAGCTAAACCTATCTCACGGGGTTATTGTTGCAGGGAAATATAGGGAGTGAGGGCAAATATACGTGTCCCAGGATAATGTTGCAGGATCCAATCTGGGTCCATCACTGAGGTTTAGTCTTCCAAGCTTTCGGACTTGTGCTAGAGCCGTTCCTAACAGAATGTCTAACATAAATAAGTTCCCTGAGGATGGGCTCCAGCACGAATCCGAATCCAGATTGGATTCTGCAAAAATAGGGAGTGCTGTGTATGCAGCTTCTGAACAAATATAGGCTATACATAAAATGAATAAATGTAGTCATCTTATTCCAGAGTGCTAGACCAGGGGTAGGCAACCGTGGCTCTTTTATAACTTGTGGACTTCAACTCCCAGAATTCCTGGGAGTTGAAATTAGGGTTGCCAGGTGTCCACTATTTGAGTGGACAGTCCACTTTTTTCACATTATGTTCACTATTTCTTTTCACAAAATAGTGGACATTTTTTTATTCAAAAGCTTTATGATGAAATGGTACGTAATCTAAAGCTGTACAGTCTACTTTTTTTACTACTTAACCCCCCCCCCCCCGCTTGTCCTCTATTTTTTGGAAGCAGACCTGGCAACCCTAGTTGAAATCCACGAGTCATAAAAGAGCCAAGATTGCCTACCCCTTTGGTAGACTTTGCTCTTCTTCCCTCCTACCTCATGATTTGCATTGCTATTCTAAACAAAACACCTACACACACACACACACACACACACTGTCTCACTCACTAGGCCTCTCTATGGTCTTCAGGAATGGCGCCCCTTAAATACCATCCTCACCATTTTTCCCTTACCCAAACAGCTAGTGTGGTTAAGAGGGAGGCTCGTACCCCAAGAAATTGCAGAAGATACCCATGCCTCTACTTGTTCTTCCAGAACATGACGCCCCTTCTCCCTCCACTCCCTGCTTCTGAGTCAAGGATAGCTCCTGGCCTTCTGGATTTCATACAAATTTGGTCCTAGAAGGATTTGGTGATTATGTGTTTTAGAGTTCCTTGCCCAGGAATATTAATTATAATTTTTGTATTGTACTTAATAATAATAATAGTAGTAAAGTTGGAAGGGACCTTGGAGGTCATCTAATCCAACCCCCTGCTCAGGCAGGAAACCCTATACCATTTCGGACAAATGGCTGTCCAGTCTCTTCTTGAAAACTTCCAGTGTTGGAGCATTCACCACTTCTGGAGGCAGGTTGTTCCACTGGTTAATTGTTCTGTCAGGAAGTTTCTCATTAGTTCTAGGTTGCTTCTCTCCTTGATTAGTTTCCATCCGTTGCTTCTTGTCCTGCCTTCAGGCGCTTTGGAGAATAGCTTGACTCCCTCTTCTTTGTGGCAGCCCCTGAGATATTGGAACATTGCTATCATGTCCCCCCTCGTCCTTCTCTTCATTAAACTAGACATACCCAATTCCAGCAGCCGTTCCTTATATGCTTTAGCCTCCAGTCACCTAATCATCTTTATTGCTCTTCTCTGTACTCTTTCTAGAATCTCAACATCATTTTTACATCGTGGTGACCAAAACTGGATGCAGTATTCCAAGTGTGGCCTTACCAAGGCATTGTAAAGTGGTATTAACACTTCACGTGATCTTGATTCTATCCCTCTGTTAATGCAGCCTAGCACTGTGTTGGCCTTTTTGGCAGCTGCAGCACACGGCTGGCTCATATTTAGGTGATTGTCCACTAGGACTCCGAGGT
>NW_015390592.1:0-27112 GCF_001527695.2 Protobothrops mucrosquamatus | reverse complement strand
AGGCAGCATTGCACTTGGGGCATTTCCGCTGGCGGGTGTCGTAGCGGGTCTTGACGCAGTCGAAGCAGAAGACGTGGAAGCATTTGGTGAGAACGGCGTCCTTCTTGCGCGTGTTGCAGCAGGGACAGGTGAGCTTAGCCTGAGGAGGTGCACAGACCGCAGTGTGAGGGGCTGGGGCGTTAGCAAGAGCTTCCCTTAACTTACAAACCTCCTTCTCCTGCTCTCCTCACCTTGTACTCCTTGATCTCCTCCTGTAGGATCTCATCGGCATCTGCATACACCTCCACTTTGCGCTGCTTTTCCAGTTTGCGCCGAAGGCGAGAAATGTCCTCCTGAGAACAGCAGGCACATCAATGAGTCGGGGAGAGGGAAGGGGAAGCGGGGTGGGGAGAGGTACCATTTATTTGTTTGCTTGCTTGTTTATTAAATTTATAGGCTGGCCATCTCAATCAAGTGACTGGATGGCGCACAACAGCATAAAACAAGGATAAACAAACATTACAGTATTAGAAAAACATTTAAGATTAACAAGGAATTGGGAACCTGGGTAAACTAGGAACCAGAAGATGAATGGATAAGGGTGGGATGTTAATCCACTAACAAGCTCCGGGATGGAAACCACACACACACACACACACACACACACCCAATGATAAACCATGGCTGCCTCCTCAGGAAAAGGTGCCTCAACTCATCAGCATCCATTTTTAGATGGGGAGGGCCCCCTGCCCATATTCATCAAGATTGTAAAATAATTATTTGACTCAATAGTTGTGCAACCTGAGAACTTGGGACTTCTGAAAGCAATGACTTGCTTTCAGTTGCAGACCTCTAAAAAAAGTTGTGAAATTGTAAGATTCTTTGGAGCGCACAATGAGAAAATTATTAGAAGTATGGCTGCGGAGAATCAGATCTACTGTATCTATTTTTAATTAAGTGTCATTTGTGCATCCCTCACTGTCAAGTAGCTCTCTGAACTCTAAAGCAGGGGTCTTCAAACTTGGCCCTTTTATGACTTGTGGACTTCAACGCCCAGAATTCCTCAGCCAGCGTGCCTGGCTGAGGAATTCTGGGAATTGAAGTCCACAAGTCATAAAAGGGCCAGGTTTGAAGACCCCTGCTCTAAACCAAGGTTTCCAAACCTCGGCAACTTTAAAGACGTGTGGATGTCAACTCCCAGAATTCTCCAGCCATTTGTTGGGTAATTAACAAGAAATTGGGAACCTGGGTAAACTAGGAACCAGAAGAAGGAACCAGCTGCCAAAAAGACCAACACAGTGCTAGGCTGCATTAACAGAGGGATAGAATCAAGATCATGCGAAGTGTTAATACCACTTTACAATGCCTTGGTAAGGCCACACTTGGAATACTGCATCCAGTTTTGGTCACCGCGATGTAAAAATGATGTTGAGATTCTAGAAAGAGTACAGAGAAGAGCAATAAAGATGATTAGGTGACTGGAGGCTAAAACATATAAGGAACGGCTGTTGGAATTGGGTATGTCTAGTTTAATGAAGAGAAGGAAGAGGGGAGACATGATAGCAGTGTTCCAGTATCTCAGGGGCTGCCATAAAGAAGAGGGAGTCAAGCTATTTTCCAAGGAGCCTGAAGGCAGGACAAGAAGCAATGGATGGAAACTAATCAGGGAGAAAAGCAACCTAGAACTAAAGAGAAACTTCCTGACAGTGAGAACAATTAACCAGTGGAACAATCTGCCTCCAGAAGCGGTGAATGCTCCAACACTGGAAGTTTTTAAGAAGAGACTGGACAGCTATTTGTTCAAAATGGTGTAGGGTTTCCTGCCTGAGCAGGGGGTTAGACTAGATGACCTTCAAGGTCCCTTCCAACTTTACTATTACTACTACTACTACTACTACTACTACTACTACTACTACTACTACTACTACTACTACTATTATTATTATTAAGATGAATGTATAAGGGTGGGATGTTAATCCACTAACAAGCTCCGGGATGGAAACCACACACACACGATAAACCATGGCTGCCTCCTCAGGAGCATCTCCCTGAAGCCATGAGGTCTAACGACCTGTTTTACCTGTCCTGGCCTCCCCCTTCCCCCTTGCACCTGAGCTCTTTTGAGGTTGAAAGACTCCTTCTCCTTGGCCGCCCGGTTCTCAGCCATGAAGGTCTGGATCTCCTTCAGCTTAGTCTGCACGTGCTCCACCTGCACCTTCAGGTCTTCGGCCAGCTGGGCCGCCTCCACCGCCTGCAAGCAGAACATGACGTCCAAACCCGATCTGCACCAACATCTAAACCAGGGGTAGTCAACCTTGGCTCTTTTATGACTCGTGGACTTCAACTCCCAGAATTCCTGAGCCAGCTAAGCTGGCTCAGGAATTCTGGGAGTTGAAGTCCACGAGTCATAAAAGAGCCAAGGTTGACTACCCCTGATCTAAACAATGCCCCCATCATCCCCGGCTGTGAAAGCGCCCCGTGAGAGTCCCGTCAATCAGAATCCGATTTCGAGGGCTGTGCTTTTTTCCTACTATTTTTTTTTAAAAAAAATTAATTAGGGATTCTCATCGGGAGTAACGGGTGCGTCCGAGGCCCAGACTCGCTTTCTAACTTGGCAGCTCCCACGCCGGCTCCTCACCTTCCTCTTGTTGAGCTCCAGGGCCTGGCTGCGTAAAGTGAGCTCTTTCTCCACGGTGCCCAGATTGCCCTGCAGGACTCGTTCCTTCTCCTCCAGCTTCTGCACGACTAAGAGCTGGGTGTCCACCTGAGGAAAGCACAAGGGGTCGGCACGTATTCCGGGAAGCCGCCTCTACATTTAGTGGCCTCTTCCTTCAAAGCTCTGATCCCCCAACCTGGTGGTGGTGGTGGTGGTGGGGTGGCTGCCTACCTGAGACTTGAGGGCCAGCACCTGCTCGGCCAGTTCTTCCTTCTCCTCCCGCAGGAGCTTGTGAATCTGGTTGGATTTGATGCGCTCCGACATCAGCTTGAAGTTGGCGTCATCCTTCTCACGCAGCTGCTGGTTTAGCCGCATGTTCTGCTCTTGCATGTCCTCGAAAGCTTGGCCTGTCACATCCATCTCCGAGAGAAGCGCCTCTTCCTCCTGATCCACAAGAAAAAAAAGAGGAAAACAAAAAACAAAAAAGAATGGGAGAATTGGAATTTCCCCAGCCCAGCCCTTACTAATAATCTCAGAACCACATTTGTTTTCTTTCTCATGCTGGAATGTCTAGATCAGTGGTGGCGAACCATTGACACGCGTGCCAGAGGCGGCACTCGGAGCCCTCTCTGTGGGTACGTGCGCTATGCCCCGGAGATGGCAACCGTCCCTCTTCAAGCAGCCACCTGCTAACTCGCCGAGGTCCCACATGGCCGGATGCATCCCAGCATGGCTGGTTTCCCTCCCCCTCCCCGTCCCGTCCCTCCTGGCCTCGCATGCTCTCCTTCTCCCGGGCACGACCCACTGCGTCGCCTCCTCAGCTGTCGGCCGGCCAGCCATCGAGCTCAGAGGCGGCTTCTCTGAACTGCTGGCAGCGGACCGCGGATCCCTAGAGTGCGCCGGTCGAGGGGCCGGCAGGCTGTGGCTGCTGACAGACACCGTCGACCCCCATGCGCTCGCTGGCCTCTGTGTGCGGCGGCCGATGGTGTCAGGCAGCAGCCGCCCCGGCCCCTGCATCGCCTTGCCCTGCGACAATGGCACCCCCGCCCTGCCTCGCCTCCCCTCACCCCGTAGGATGAGCCTCCTGCCCACTGTCCCACCTGCCAGAGACCCCCCTGGATCTCCCCCAACCCTGTCCAGCCCCCCCACAGGAGTCCCTGCCCATGAGGAACATCGAGGTGACCACACCCACCTTGGCCACACCCACCCATTCTGCCATGACCACCACAGCCACGCCCACCCAGTCGGCCACACCCACCTGGCACCCGGCGATAAATAAGTTTGGGGTTGCAGTTTGGACACTCGGTCTCTCAAAGGTTCGCCATCACTGGTCTAAATGGACTTCTGGACTGATCTGTTGTTAACGGGTTCTAACCACCAGGCCTTGAGCCTCATCTCTATGAATGTGGTTCTTCACAGCAATCAGCGGACCAGATCAACACTGAGGTTTATGTTTATGGAAAAATTTCAACTGCCCTCAGAGCCTCTAGGCCAGGGCTTTTCAACCTTTTCACCCATTGTACCACTTTTAGGATAGGGCAATATCCGAGTACCACCAATCGCCTAGCAAGGTGTCAAAAACTTGATGACCAAAAAAAAAAAGTGATAAAGTACAGGTAATCCTCGACTTACAACAGTTCGCTTAGTGACTGTTCGAAGTTATAATGGCACTGAAAAAAGTGCCCCGCAAGCCACAGCCGAGCAAGGCATCTGCCTGACCACCCAGCGGCGCTCTTCCTCCTGTCCGAGGTTTTCATTGTTGTGAGCATTTCTGTTGAGGATTGGCAGTGGGGGTGGGGTGGGGGGGTGTTTGGTTTTTATTCCCCCTGTCTGCTGGGTGGTTGCAGCAGGTTTTGGTCACTTCACATGACCCTGGGACACTGTGACCATCATAAATATGAATCAGTTGCCAAGCATCTGAATGTAAATCACAAGACCCTGGAGATGCTGCAACATTCCAGCTGATCGGCGCTTCTTCAGGGCTCAGCAAAAGCACCAGGATCAGCACCGAGCTCCCGCTGGAGCCTGGTGCTGATCCTGGCGCTTCCACTGAGCCCTGACAGCCCCAAAGAAGTGCCGATCAGCTGGAAAACGGCACTGATCCTGGCGCTTCCGCTGAGCCCTGAAGCTGCAGCCGTCTCTCGCTCAGGCTTTTATGGTGCTGCCACCGGTTCAGCTCATTCCCCTCCCCCGCTACCACTTTTCTAGGATGGTCACGTACCACCTGCCAGGTGCCAATGTACCACAGGTGGTACCCGTACCACTGGTTGAAAAGCCCTGCTCTGGGGCATCGTTTCTGGCAGCACAAATTCCTCCCAGAAATAAATACCTGCTTGGTTGCTGCCAGTTTTTTCTGCAGATGCTCAATTTGTTCCTCGGCCATCTTGATCTTGCGTAAGGCCTCCTCGTCGGCCATTTTCTTACTCTCTTTCTTCTCTTTTTCCTCCAGTTCACGGATCCTCACCCGCAGCTCTTCCACCTGCCCAAAGAAATGAGTCAAAGAAAGCAGGGGCAACTTCTTCACTTGAGACCCCACCCCAGGAGAGAATCCTTCCACGTACACCTGGCAGGTCAAACTAAAGAGAACCAACCCCAATGACAAATGGTCATAGAGTTATTCATCTAAAGCACAGCCAACCCTTCTGTGGGGAGCTGGTTCGTCCCTACACGAGGAAGCCGTGGCCATTTTCTTCCTAAAGTCACACTGTCTTGCCCAGAACCAGATCCTGAAACATAGGATAGCACCGAAGAGCATGAAACCTGGCAGCCTCTAAGGGGGCTGAGCTTAGCAGACCCAGGCACTGGAGTGATACACAGGTCCAGGTCTCCTGTGACAAAGAGTGAGCAGAAGAATTGGAACTTTGGGAAGACTCGTGTCTCCGGATAGGCCGCGCCCTTGTCTCACCTCGGCTTTGGTCTTCTTCTCGGCTGCCATCAGCTGCACCTTGTCCCGCTGCTCCTTGGGGGCTGACTTGTACATGTCCAGGAGAAGCTTCATCTCCTTCTGGCTCTCCTGAGCCTTTCTGAGGAAAGGAAGCAGAGTCCACGTGAAGAACAGGCCCCTGTTCCGGTCCGACCCCTGCTCTATAGCATGTCAGGCAAATGGCAATGACAATCTCTTTTTAAAAACTTCCAGTGATGGAGCAGCCACAACCTCTGAAGAAGGCTTGGGCTTATTATGCAGGATTCTGCTACTTACAGCCAACCTCCACAGTAATAGTTCCAGCAGTGTTCCTGTGGAGATGATTTCCTGGTCTGGTCTACCTAGTGCCAGGGGTAGGCAGCCTTGGCTCTTTTATGACTCGTGGACTTCAACTCCCAGAATTCCTGAGCCGTCCACGGGTCATAAAAGAGCCAAGGCTGCCTACCCCTGCACTTGGTAAGGCCACACTTGGAATACTGCACCCAGTTTTGGTCACCACGATGTGAAAAAGATGTTGAGACTCTAGAAAGAGTACAGAGAAGAGCAACAAAGATGATTAGGGGACTGAAGGCTAAAACATATAAGGAACAGTTGCTGGAACTGGGTATGTCTAATTTAACAAAGAGAAGGATGAGGGGGGACATGATAGCAGTGTTCCAATATCTCAGGGGCTGCCACAAAGAAGAGGGAGTCAAGCTATTTTCCAAAGCGCCTGAGGGCAGGACGAGAAGCAAGGGATGGAAACTAATTAAGGAGAGAAGCAACCTAGAACTAAGGAGAAACTTCCTGACAGTTAGAACAATTAACCAGTGGAACAACCTGCCTCCAGAAGCGGTGAATGCACCAACACTGGAAGTTTTTAAGAAGAGACTGGACAGCCATTTGTCCGAAATGGTATAGGGCAGTGGTGGCGAAACTATGGCACGGGTGCCAGAGGCGGCACTCAGAGCCCTCTCTGTGGGCACGCGCGCCGTCGCCCCAGTCCTAGGCCTTCAGCTGGGTTTTATAAAACCTTTTCGCTTTAGGCCTCCGCCACCGTGTACAAAAAAAAAAAGGTTCAATCAATCAGTCAATTTCAACTTCTCGTGGGAAAAAAAAAGATCTTGCAAAGTTGGAATTGATTGATTGAACTTTTTAGTCCCACCCAGTCTGCCGTTACCACCGCAGCCACGCCCACCCAATGGGCACCCGACGATGCGTAAGTGGGTTTTGGGTTGCAGTTTGGGCACTCGGTCTCTAAAAGGTTCGCCATCACTGGTATAGGGTTTCCTGCCTGAGCAGGGGGTTGGACTTGATGACTTCCAAGGTCCCTTCCAACTTTATTATTATTATTATTATTATTATTATTATTATTATTATTATTATTATTATTATTATTATTATTATTATTATTATTATTACTACTACTACTACTACTACTACTACTACTACTACTACTACTACTGGAACCAACACTTCCTGACAGATTTTTTTTCCCCCTTGCAATTAGCCTCCTTCCTGGGCCAACCGTCAAGGAAAGTTACTTGAGTCTCTAGGCTTCCACTGGCAACATTCACAGTATCCAGCTGCGTTGTTCTCATACGTGCTAACCGCCAGGCCTGCCTCTGCTACCCCAGCACCCCAATCCTCCCCTAGTTTGTGTGAATACACAGCAGCTCTACAGAGTCTTGGGATTGGCTGAGATCCTTCCCAGGTTAAGATTATTATTTTTCTCCTTTTCAGTCTAAAGTGCGTTCCAGACAGAACAGAACACTCAGAACGACAGCACGCTCTCACCCCACCTACGTCCGATGCGCCATTCACAACCAGGTTTTTGAAAAATGAAACACAACACAATGCCTCCACCTTTCAGGCCCACCCACTCCCTTTCCTTGCCCCCTCCCAGGCTCACTTGAGCTCAGTTCGCAGTTGCTTGAGCAGATCCGAATCCTTCTTCTTCACGTCTTCGCTACCTCCACCACCCTTCTGCTTCTCCCGATCCCGTGAAGAGGAGGAAGAGGAGGAGGAGGCCTCTTTCTCACGATCCCGTGGCCTCTCCCGGTCAACGCCCCGGTCTCCGCCACGTCCTTTGGACCGCTCGGGCTCTTTGGCGCGGGGGGGCGGCGGGGGCTGGGGAGCGGGAGGCTGGGGGGGGCCAGAGGTCTCCTCTTCTTCTTTTTTCACTCCCTCCGGGTTCCCGAGCAGCTGAGGAGACACCACCTCTTCCTTGGGCTCTTTCTTTATTTGCACCTCCTTGAATTCTTCCTCCTCTTTGACGGCAGCGACCCCAGGGTGGCCCTGGGGCCCACCGGGGTCTTCATTTCCTGGGGCGGGGGCCGCAGCAGCCAAACCAGAAGGAAACCCACTCTGTTGCATGCGAACCTGAGGAAACAATAAGCCAACCAGCGCTTTAAAACAAGGTGGGTTTTTTTAAAAAAAACAAGATTTAAATAAAATATTACTTCCTTTCTTCCCTTGTTTATGGCTTTTGTAGTCATATTAAGACCTAACTATGGTTCTTTTGGGTATTATGGAAGATTTAAATTCTAGAGAAATGATTTTGATGTTGTATTGTATAACGGCAAGGTTATTGGTTGCTCAAAACTGGAAGAAGAATGCATTACCTACTATGGATGATTGGAGAACGAAGGTGTCGTATTTTGCAGAAATGGCTAAGATTTCCGCATACTTGAAAGATCAATCTCAAGAAAAATTTATTTTGGTTTGGAGAAGATGGATAGATTATATTCAGAGAAAGTATGAAGTGAACAAATACTATATAGCTTTTGAGTAGATTTTATATTGTTTTTATTTTATTATTATATTATATATATTTTATATTTATATTTATTTTAACTTGATATTTTTTTATTAGAGTTAAAGTATGTTAATATTTGATTGTATTATGTTTGGGTAGTTTTATTTAGATTTGGGATGACATGTGTATAACCCTGTATTTGATTCCGGGAAGTCCAGGGTGGGGGAGGGGACTCAAGATGTAAATGTAAATTTTGGTATATTAAAATGTTATAGTGAAATAATGTATTTGAAGAAGATGAGATGCTCGGCTGGCGCCCCCAAACTGCGTCCGAAGGATGAGGAAAGGAAGGAGGTGGGATGTGTAGGGTAGTTGAGAGAAGGAAGGAGGAGAGAGGTGTAGGTAGGAGGAAGAGAGGAGGAGGGAAGTAGGGAAGAAGGGTGAAAGAGAGGGTGGACGCAGGCGGGGGGGGGCTGCTGAGCATCTCTGAATAGACATAATATGGGGTTTTTTTCTTTTGTTTATTAATGTATACCATATTTGTAACTTGTCTGTTTATTTGAAAATTAATAAAAATTTGAATATAAAAAAAGACTTAACTATGGCAACGAAAATGATTATTTAATACTAGCCATTTCTATAACAACAAATGAATCTAACCCAGTAAAACCCCAAATCCCGCCTCTTTTTTTTCAGTCAAGTTTTTGACACTTTGCTAAGCACTGGTGGTACTCGAATACTGTCATGTCCTAAAAGTGGTACGATCTGTGAAACGGTTGAAAAGCCCTGATTTAAGGTACCTTGTGTTTAATTACTTCTCTCGATTAGCAGAAAAGGAATGTACATGTTCAGCTCACATTTTCTATAGGTATTTCTATAGAGATGTTACTCTATAAAGATATTATCTATATAGGTATTACTGGAGGTAGATCTTTATTTGAATATCAAGCAGAAGCAAAATACGGAGTTCAATGGTGCTTTCTGTCAGGGAAATAGGTATAGTACTTTTTGGAAGTATTGTGGCATATATATAATAGACCTGTATATGGTTGCACATTATTTGCATCCTGTTTTAACCATAAGGTTTCCTGGAATAGCAGGTTTAAAATTATATTCTGTTTATCTTAAAATAAGATTATCCGTAATCGTGGGAAATGATCATGAATTTAAGATTATGCTCCCTCCAAAGGAGAAGTAGACCAGAAGAAATATATATAAACACTAGCTGTACCCGGCCACGCGTTGCTGTGGTTCAGTCTGGTAAAAGCGTGTGTTGCTTTTACGTCCAACAGATGGCGCTGGTTTTTTTTTAAAAAAGCATGTTTTTACCTGTCACAGGTGTGACATCTATATAATATAGGTATATAAAAACACGCGCGTATTCGAATGCAACGTTGTGTCAAAATTTCAAAGCAATCGGTGAAGAACCTTCTGAGATTTAAGATTTTGAACAAACGAACATTTACATTTTTATTTATATATAAGATAAGATAAGATTACATGTATTAACAGCTGCAAGAATAGTATGAAAACCTACCATCAGACCAGATTATAATTTTGAAAATCCTAGATTGTGCAGAAATGGACAGATTAACGTTAGAGATGAAGGAGAAAGAAGATTCAATCTTTTATAAAACCTGGGGAAAATTTTATCAGTGGGTTGAAACACGTTAGAGTAAGAAGAGATGTTAGAGTTTTATTATATTAAGTATTAAGGTTGATGATTGGAAATAGTTGTTATGCTATCAACTATGTTAATTATTTAAAGGAATATTAGTGTTTTACCAAATGTCAGTTGTAACTATACCGATTTATTCTTATAAATGTCTAGTATTATATAAACAATAATACTTAATATGAAGACCCGGACGACAGCTTGTTCACTGAATTACGTATTTACTGTAGTTATCCACACCCTGTCCCTTTTATCCCGATTTTCCTGTACCCGTACCGACCCCACCTTTTCCCTACCCATATAAAATCTAATAAAATATATTTTAAAAAAACACAAAAAAACAAGGTGGTAGCCAAGCCTATACACCAGGAGCGGCAATACATTTTCCCAGGAGGGCACGTGAGAAGCTGGGACTGTTGGGAAAGGCTGCCGTCCTTGCCGCCATCACCCTGCTGCCTCTCCCTGCCTGGGCAGGGGACACCCAAAGGGCCGGATGTAGCCCGTGGGTCATAAAAAATGACCAGGTCTGCTATACACAAACAAGTTTGATTCCATTTTCCACAGAGTGTAGGACCGACTGCAAAATGAGATGAACGGGAAGCATGAGCTGAGGAGACCACCACGGCTGGCAGGAAACTGCCCTAACACAAGTTAAGCCCACAGCAAAGCCAGGGCTAGATGAATTAAAAGTTGGAATTAAGATTGCCGGGAGAAATATCAACAACCTAAGATCTGCAGATGATACTACTCTAATGGCAGAAAGCGAAGAGGAACAAAAGAGCCTCTTGATGAGGGTGAAGAAGGAGAGTGCCAAAGTTGGCTTGAAACTCAACATTAAGAAAACCAAGATCATGGCATCTGGCCCTCTCAATTCCGGGCAAATAGATGGGGAAGAAATGGAGGTAGTGACAGATTTTATCTTCCTGGGCTCCAAGATCACCGCAGATGGGGACTGCAGCCAAGAAATTAAAAGACGCTTGCTCCTGGGGAGGAAAGCTATGGCAAATCTAGACAGCATACGAAAAAGCAGAGACATCACCCTGCCAACAAAAGTGCGTATAGTCAAGGCCATGGTTTTCCCAGTTGCAATGTATGGCTGTGAAAGTTGGACCATAAGGAAGGCTGAGCGACAAAGAATTGAGGCCTTTGAACTATGGTGCTGGAGAAGACGCCTGCGAGTCCCCTGGACCGCAAGGCGATCAAACTGGTCAGTCCTAGATGAGATCAACCCTGACTGCTCTTTAGAAGGCCAGATCCTGAAGTTGAAACTCAAGTACTTTGGCCACCTAATGAGAAGGAAGGAGAAGGGCCTAATGCTGGGGAAGATTGAGGGCAATAGAAGAAGGAGACGACAGAGAATGAGGTGGCTGGATGGAGTCACTGAAGCAGTAGGCATGAGCTTAAATGGACTCCAGAAGATGGTAGAGGACAGGAAGGCCTGGAGGAACTTTGTCCATGGGGTCGCGATGGGTTGGACACGACTTCGCAACTAACAACAAAGCCTGTCAGATTTTACATTCATAGTGGAAACACGCATTTGAGAGCACGGATTTCTTTTTCAATGAAAATAAAAGAAGATCAAGATGGCTTGCAAGTCCTCAGGTCCCCGGTTCTGAAGCAGAACTGTGTCCTTCCCAAACCCAAACCAGGCAGGAGAGAAGGGGTGAAAGCCCATTGACCTTGATGCCCGGTCTCCCTTCAGCCATTCCCCCGGGGAGACCCACCTTGTTGATCTCGGCCTGCACCTCCCGCAGTTTGCGCTTGTACCGTTGCACATCTCCCTTCAGCTGGTGGTTGTGGTTCTGGAGGCTGCTGATGAGGTGGCGCATCTCCCGATTGATGGGACCTCGGATTTGAGAGGGGAGACAGAGGGAGAAAGAACAAGTGTTTGAGCCACTCTCTCCAGCCCAGCTCTCCACGGAGTGCTCAGCGTCTCCCCTTATTTAATCTTTCAATCAGGAGCTCAAGGCAACATATACAATGCTCCCTATCTTTTCCCACAACCACTACCCTGTAAGGTGGACTGGGCCCAAAGTCTCCCAGGGAGCTTCTGGGGATGAGGGAGGCCTGGATCCTGAGTTTTCACCTTCTAATCCAGCACCTGAACCATCATATAGTAATAGCTCTAAACCCCCAAATTTCCAGTTAAACAAAAAAATAATTTATTTTAAAAGACTACTGGGAGTTCCAGCCCAACCTTTACTTCAATAAAAAAAATATCTATACCACCTCCTTAGAAAGAATCTCAAAAGAGTTATAGGACAGTGGTGGTGAACCTATGGCACGGGTGCCAGAGGCGGCACCCAGAGCCCTCTCTGTGGGCACGCGTGCCATCATACCAGTCCTAGGCCTTCAGCTGGGTTTTATAAAACCTTTTCGCTTTAGGCCTCCGCTGCCGTGTGCAAAAAAAAAAAAAAAGTTCAATCAATCAGTCAATTTCAACTTCTCGCGGGGAAAAAAAGATCTTGCAAAGTTGGAATTGATTGAACTTTTTAGTCCCACCCAGTCTGCCGTTACCACCGCAGCCACGCCCACCCAATGGGCCACACCCCCAATTGGCCACACCCAGCCAATGGGCCACACCCACCCGGCACCCAGCGATGCATAAGTGGGTTTTGGGTTGCAGTTTGGGCACTTGGTCTCTAAAAGATTCGCCATCACTGTTATAGGATGATCAGAGAGAACTTTCAGAGTTAAAACAATTAAAAATGACTAAAACCATTTTAAAAAAACGAACAAGATGGAGGAATGATTTAAAAGTGACTCCATGTCATGCCTCCGTCCGAGCCTGACTCTGAGGAAGACATGGAGTTCCCTGTTGAGGCCCAGGAGGGGGTGTCTGTGGCTTCGGAGGACTGTGGGGAGGAGCAGGCTGAGGCAGGCCAGGGCCCTTCAGGTTTGGAACAGGGAAGGCAGAGCTCAGGCGAAGAGCAAGGCCCCTCCCCACCTGATCCTAGAGCAAGGAGAGCAGAGAGGAGGAGGGAACTACGGAGGCAGGCTCACTTGCTCGGGAGGAGAGCGTCCCGCCCCACTCCACACCTGGGGAGTAGGATTTAAGGAGACGCTGTGGGGTGGGGCATTTGCCGGGAACAAACGTGAAATCTTGAGAGAGTGTGCTCTTGTAACCTGGACACTTTGTATTCTGGACCAGTTTGCTTCCTGGTGATCTCGCCTTGCAGTCTGCAGTCTGCAGTTCACAGTTCACAGGCAAGCTGGGAGTTAAAAAGATTATACCTTTGCTTGTTATCTGTCTTGCTTTAAGAATAGTGTAAACTTCCCTGGCTGTTTTGTTTGAACTCGTGCCAGCATATGTGGGGGGCTGTTGAGTGAACATTGGCAGTGATTAAAAAGACTATTGCTCTGGCCAACTGATTGCTTTGCCTCCAGTTTGGGGCCCTGGGTCATCACACTCCACATAGGAGGTAACTGGAGCCTTTCCAACTTCCTGAACACAGGCAGGGAGCAATTACCTTTCTTGAGGGGAGGAAAAAGAACAGGAGGTAAAATTCGGGGAAACAACTAGCAACACCAGGGACACCACTTGGTGCCCTCTCCTCGCGGCCAGGGATCAAAGACCTTGAAGTAGGAGGGAAAGGCCATCTCCTGGGAATGGGCTGCAGCATGACTGGCCCCCCCAGGACAGGAGCATCCCAGGCTCCCCAGAGAGGAAGCAGAGGCTCACCAGCTTGTTCGTTGGCTGCCAGGTTCTGCTCAAATTCAATGCGCAGCATCTCGTACTCCTTGCGCACCTGAGCCAGGGTGTCCTCCAGCTGGATCACCTCCGTCCGCAGCTTCTTCTGCACGTTCAGCTCGTCGCTCTGTCATCAAGGAGAAGGAAGCCGCATCAGCCCCCCAGGAGCCAAAGGACGCACCCAAGTGGGGGCTCACTCTGCAGTCCCTAACCAAAGGTCTGACCGTATGACGATGATGATGGTGACCCATGGCTAAGAGCATGAGAAGGAAAACACCCCAGCACCCCTGGTGGGAGGCGAGGGACTGAAGAGCTCACCTCCATGTGCTCGATGTGGCGCAGGTGGCTGTTCTTGGTGGTGAGGAGCAGGGCCCGGGCCTCATCCAGCTGCGTTTTCACCTGCAGGCTCTCGTTGTACAGCAGTGAGAACTGGGACTGCAACACTTTGTACTCCAGAGTCTCTTTTACAGCCTCTTCCGGAAGACTCCGCAGTGCCACCTACAAGCCAGGGTGGAGAAGGGAAACAGCTAGGCACAGCGTATCATTATCCAATGTCAAAGCAAACTGGGAAAGGGCAGTGGGGGGGGGGCAGTGTTCCTTCACTGTGGCCCAAACAGCCATGTAAAATTTCTACCTAATCTTCAGCAACAGATTAATACTAGGTCAGTGGTGGCGAACTTATGGCACGCGTGCCAGAGGCGGCACTCAGAACCCTCTCTGTGGGCACACGTGCCATGCCCTGGAGATGGCAACCATTCAACCAGCCACCCACTAACTCGCATCCCAGCACCCATGCGCTCGCTGGCCTCTGTGTGCAGGGACCGATGATGTCAGGCAGCGGCCGCCTCGGCCTCACCTTGCCCTGTGTGAATGGCATCCCCGCCCTGCCTCGCTTCACCCCGCAGGACGAGCCTCCTGCCCACCGCCCCACCTGCCAGAGATCCCCTGGATCTCCTCCAACCCTGCCTGGCCCCCACAGGCATCCCTCCCCATGAGCAATATCGAGGTGATCACGCCCACCTTGGCCACACCCACCCAGTCTGCCATGATCACCACAGCCACGCCCACCCAGTGGGCCACGCTCACCTGACACCCAGCGATAAATAAGTGGGTTTTGGGTTGCAGTTTGGGCACTCGGCTTCTAAAAGGTTCGCCATCACTGTACTAGGTACTAAAATGAAGAGACCTGAAGCTAGCTATTTGATTTTTTTTTTTTTTGAGACACTGCATACAAACTAAAGCATTGTTTCTCAGCCTTGGCCGATTTAAGATGCGTGGACTTCAACTCCCAGAATTTATTTTAAAAGACTTCTGGGAGTCCCAGTTCCACACATCTTAAAGCGGCCAAGGTTGAAAAACGCTGCGGTATAAGGGGGAATAGTTTTTGCATGGGTTTATTTATATATTTCTCGGAAGAAAATGGGTGACTAGGAATTATTTGGGCAGGAAGCAAGGTACAGATTTAAGATTCCCAGAAAAGGCTGGCCACACTCAGAGATGTTTTATCAGTGACAGGAGTGGAACTGCCACCACAAAGACTAAAAGCATCTAAATCAGGGGTGTCAAACTCAATTTCATTGAGGGCCGCATCAGCACTGCGGTTGCCCTCAGGGGGCCAGGTGGATGTGGCCAGGGTGGGTGCGACCTACTGGGTGGGTGTGGATGGAGTGGGTGTGGCCTACTGGGCGGGTGTGGCCAGCTCTACACCGTTCGCGTCAAGAGCGCCTGTGGGGGCCTGGGCAGGAGTGGGACAGATCTGAGGGTCTCTGGCAGAAGGGGGTGGGACCATGGCAAGTGCCAAGGCATGGTCAACTGGAGGAGCCTCACTGTTCCTCTCAGGCCATGCGGGGGGGGGCTTATGGAGTTAAGACTGAATGTGTTTCAGCATAGATGGCCACCACAAAATTGTACATTGGCTCCCGGCCAGCCTGGGCCAGGGCCAAAGCAGCAGGGGCCGTTCCCTCACTGTTTCCAGGATGGCTTCGCGGGCCACATGAAACCACTTCACAGGCCGCATCCGGCCCCCGGGCCTTGTGTTTGACATGTCTGATCTAAATTAATTAGACTAAAAGAAGAACAGAGTTTGAGATTTCTAGTCCTGTCTTTAAAGCAAGGTTGGGTAAATTGCAGTTGATTTAGGGGTCTACAGAGTTGCAAAAGGAACTTTGTGTGGCAATTTACCCAGCCTTGCTTAAAAGACAGAACTAGGGATTAAGAGTTTAGAGCAGCATAATCTGCCGCTACAGGTAGTCCTCGTCTTATGACCACAATTGGGACGTAAACTTCTGTTGCTAAGCAATGCAGTCGTTAAGTGAGGTGTTCCTGGTTTTATGACTTCTTGCCACAGTTGTTCAGTGAATCCAGCTCCCCCTCCCCATTGACTATGCTCGTTGGAAGCTTTCTGGGAAGGCCGCAAATGGCGATCGTGTCAACCTGCAATGCTGCAACTGTATAAAAACATGCTCGTTGCCAAGCACCTGAATTGAGAGGAGGTGACCGTGGGCACTCTGTGACGGTTGTAACCGCGAGGACAGAGTGTAAGTCACCTTTTCAGCAGCAGCAGCATCATAACTTCGAATGGTTGTTAAACAAATGTTTGTAAGTCGAGGACTACCTGTCCTTAGAAAATACACCGTAAAATTGGGTCTGATGAGTTAACTCACTGATTTTTAATGAAAAAAAGCTGACCCACTTCCAAATATTGCATGAATAGCAATTAAAAAAAAACCTCTGAATTTAAGCCTTTGACGTTCCCATTGATGTCACTGAATGTTTTTAAAAGTGCAGGCTGTTAAGGGCTGTATTAGTTCCTTCCAGCTTATCACCACAGGGTGGTGTTATTTGACAGCTATCCAGATACCTTCAGCTTCTCATTAGTTCTAACAGCCTGTTGCATTTCCTGCTGCAGCTTCTCCAGCTCTGCCATGCGACTGTTGGCAAGTTCTTGATTCTCTTCCAGCTCTGCATTCAACATCTCAAACTGCAAAGCAAGCCCAAATTAAGTCAGCAGAAACTTGCACAGTCTTGCAAGCTGCAGGGGTACAATTTATTTTCCAGTCACGTTTTTCCAGCTTACCTTCTGCATGCTAAGGGTGATCTGGCCCCCCTGGAACCCACCATAACTGCCTGAGGCGTAGTAACCCGAATTCAGCTGCCAAAAAAAAGAGTGAAAAATCAATAACCTCTAAAACCAAACGGCAAATGTATAAATGCACACACACAAACACACACAATGGTGTGAACAAAATCTTTCACAAGACACCTAGCCTTGCATAACACTGAAAGATTAAACTGCATTTTCTGAATTGTTTATGCACCTCTGCAAAACTAGTCAGTTCTGGAGGTTCTGCCTGCAATAGTAGAGTTTTATTGACGTTATTTGTCAAATGTACGTGCCTTCTAATTTCAAGGCTCACATTAATTAGAACAGTTTTAGCTAAAGAGCAGAATCTATCCAGTTTTGTTTCCATTTGGAAACCACATCTGGATTTTGTACTCGAAACTGAAAAAAATGAAACCATAATTTCAGGTTTGGATGGTTACAATGATTTTGTTGGTAGGCTTTTGGGAAAATGTGTTGGTAAATACTACCTTTCTTTAAATCTTTGTCTGCATCTTTTTCTAATTTTCTTAAATTTTTCTACTTGTATTTTAACTTACAATAAACTTTAATAAAAAAATGTCTCTGAAAAAAGTTCAAGGCTCGCAGAGGCTTTCAACATAAGCTATAATAAAAATTCAACATTAATATATACTTGGATTATCATTCAAAATTTTTAACATATTGTATTGTTAAAAGTGTCGATACTTCATTGTATGAATAATTATACTATTTAGCCTACCAAATACAGACATCTGTGATAGCTTGATTAAAAAGTGAAAATCATTGTCTCCACGGTCGCGTGATCAAAATTTGGATGTTTGGCAACTGACTCGTATTTATGACGGCTGCAATGTATTGGGGTTATCACCTTTTGTGACCCTCTGACAATCAATAGGGAAGCCAGATTCACTTAACAACCATGTTACTAATTTAATAGCTGTAGTGATTCACTTAACTGTAGCAAAAAAAAGTTGTAAAATGGAGCAGAACTCAACTGAACAACTGTCTTGCTTAGCAATGGAAATTTGGGGCTCAATTGTGGTCGTAAGTCGGGGGCTACCTATAGTCCAGGGGTAGGCAACCTTGGCTCTTTTATGACTCGTGGACTTCAACTCCCAGAATTCCTGAGCCAACATGGGGGAACTACAGCCTCTTTATGATTTGTGGACTTCAACTTCCAGAATTCCTGAGGCAGCATGGCTCAGCTTGGAAACTCTCCCTTTCACCTCAGCATGGCTGGCTCAGGAATTCTGGGAGTTGAAGTCCATAAGTCATAAAAGAGCCAAGGTTGCCTACCCCCGCTAGTCCTTGCCACGTCAGGTTGATCTGATGCTTTTGTTAAACGTTTCCGTCAGAACCTTCTCCAAAGCTTTCCAGAACCCAAGAAATAAAAGGTCGTTGGGTCCATGAGGTCGGAAGAGAGCTCTTGTCTACTGAGTGAACAGATCCATCTTTCCCAAGGGGCAGATGGGCTGATATGAAAGTGAAAGGAGTAAATCATAACTGAAGATCAGGAAATATCTTGACCCTGAGATCTGCGTCTTCTTTCGCCACATACGGCATGTATCGTCTTTGCTGCTTGACGCACATGGATGGATGTAGGACCGCAGTAGTAAATACGCCGTTTATCCAAATCAGCTGAACTGCAATTGCCAGCATTCCTCCTCACTAACTGTGATGGCTGGAAGACTGCCGGAAATCAAAGGCCAGCAAGATCTGAAAAGGGTAGCTTTCCAAAATGGCCTCCTAAAAGTGGGCAACCCGCCAGACCTCCTCCTGCTCAGAGAGCATGACCAAGGCAGAGGCTTCAAGATGAGCTCCTCCTGCTTCACTTGCAGTCTGGCTGTCCTTCAGAATGGAGAGCCAGACAAGGACTTCCTGCCCTCTAGAGCAGGGCTTTTCAACCTTTTCACCCACTGTACCACTTTTAGGATATGGCAACATCCGAGTACCACCAGTCGCCTAGCAAGGTGTCAAAAACTTGATGACCCCGCCCAAAAAAGGAAAAAAGTGATGAAGTACAGGTAGTCCTCGACTTACAACAGTTCGCTTAGTGACTATTCGAAGTTACAATGGCACTGAAAAAAGTGCCCCCCCAAGCCACAGCCGAGCAAGGCACCTGTCTATCTGCCCGGCCGCGCTCTTCCTCCTGTCCGAGGTTTTCATTGTTGTGAGCATTTCTGTTGAGGATTGGCAGTGGGGGTGGGGTGGGGGGGTGTTTGGTTTTTATTCCCCCCGTCTGCTGGGTGGTTGCAGCAGGTTTTGGTCACTTCACATGACCCTGGGACACTGTGACCGTCATAAATATGAATCAGTTGTCAAGCATCTGAATGTAAATCACAAGACCCTGGAGAGGCTGCAACATTCCAGCTGATTGGTGCTTCTTCTGGACTCAGCAGAAGCATCAGGATCAGCACCGGGCTCCAGCTGGAGCCCGGCGCTGATCCTGGCACTTCCACTGAGCCCTGACAGCCCTGCAGCTCCAGCTGTCTCTCGCTCAGGCTTTGTGTGGTGCTGCCACCGGTTCAGCTCATTCCCCTCCCCCACTACCAGTTTTCTAGGATGGTCGCATACCACCTGCCAGGTGCCAATGTACCACAGGTGGTACCCGTACCCCTGGTTGAAAAGCCCTGCTCTAGAGCAGTGATGGCGAACCTTTGAGAGACCGAGTGCCCAAATTGCAACCCAAAACCCACTTATTTATAGCCAGGTGCCAGGTGGGCGTGGCCCACTGGGTGGGCGTGGCTGTGGTGGTCATGGCAGACTGGGTGGGTGTGGTCAAGGTGGGCATGGCCACCTCGATGTTGCTCGTGGGGAGGGACGCCTGTGGGGGCTGGGCAGGGTTGGGGGAGATCCAGGGGGTCTCTGGCAGGTGGGGCGGTGGGCAGGAGCCTCGTCCTCCGGGGTGAGGCAAGGTGAGGCAGGGCGGGGGTGCCATTGTCGCAGGGCAAGACGAGGCAGGGGCCGGGCGGCTGCTGCCTGACACCATCGGCCCCCGCACACAGAGGCCAGCGAGGGCATGGGGGCCGATAGTGTCTGTCAGCAGCCACAGCCTGCTGGCCCTTCGACCGGCGCACTCTGGGGCTCTGCAGCCCACCGCTAGCAGTTCAGAGAAGCCGCCTCTGAGATGGACAGCCAGCCCACAGCTGAGGAGGCGATGCAGTGGGTCGTGCCCGGGAAAAGGAGAGCATGCGAGGCCAGGAGGGATGGGACAGGGGGAGGGAAAGCAACCATGCTGGGATGCATCCAGTCACGTAGGACCTCAGCGAGTTAGCGGGTGGCTGGTTGAAGAGGGATGATTGCCATCTCCGGGGCACGCATGCGTGCCCACAGAGAGGGCTCTGAGTGCCGCCTCTGGCACGCGTGCCATAGGTTCGCCACCACTGCTCTAGAGTTAGGTCAGGAGTGTCAAACTCAATTTCATTGAGGGCCGCATCAGCATTGCGGTTGCCCTCGGGGGTGGAGGAGGTGCGGCCTACTGGGTGGGCGTGGATGGAGTGGGTGTGGCCTACTGGGTGGGCGTGGATGGAGTGGGTGTGGCCTACTGGGTGGGCATGGCCAGCTCTACATCGTTCACGTCAAGGGTGCCTATGGGGGCCTGGGCAGGAGTGGGACAGATCTGAGCGTCTCTGGCAGAAGGGGGTGGGACCGGGGAAAGCGCCAAGGCATGGTGCATTTCTTCATTCCTCACAAAGGATGACACCTCCCCAGCATGCACCCAGGGGGCGGGGCCAACGCAGCAGGGGCTGGTTCCTCGCTGTTTCTGGACGGCCTTGTGGAGCTAAGACTGAATGCGTTTCAGCATAGATGGCCACCACAAAATTGTACATTGGCTCCCGGCTGGCCTGGGTCAGGGCCAAGGCAGAGGGGGCCATTCCCTCACTGTTTCCAGGATGGCTTCGCGGGCCACATGAAACCACTTTGCGGGCCGCATCCGGCCCCCAGGCCTTGTGTTTGACATGTCTTCAGTTAGGCGTTCCCTCCCTCACCCAGCAGTTACAATTCAATGAAAACCGGCAGTCCCCCCCCCCCAGTGAGCGAGAAGGGAGGGGAGGAGACCCCCCTGAAGGCCATTCTTGCCTGCTCCAATGCTTCGGCCAGGTGCTTGTTGATCTTCTGTTCCCGCTTGCGCAGCTTCTCTATGTCCCACTGCAGGTCTTCAATGGTTGTTTCCATTTCCAGCACTTTGGTCTCCGATGAAGTCACTTTGTCCTGCAGTTCTGTGTACTGAAAATAGATGCCAGTCTCAGAACAGCTCCTGCCCCCAAGCCAGCGGCTGCTGCCAGAAGAAGCCACGAGAGCAAGACGGGAACAAGGAACCTACCTCCAACGAAATCTTATGGTGTTTCTCCTGCATCTGGGTGATCAGGTCCTGCAGGTGGCGATTCTCCCTCGTCAGCTCCTTGTTGAGAGCCCTCACGACTTCTTCCAATTGGTCAAAGTCTACTGCAGAATAAGACATCAACTCTCAGAATGTAGACTTCCCAATTCCCTTTGCTCCAAACTGCATTGGGGATCAATGGCTATTAGCCTTGGGGGCGGGGGGCGCACAACAGATTCTGAAAGCTTCTGCTGGGAGTGTGTGTAGTTGACTGGCCACGGTGAGGACAGACGGCTGGATTAGATTAGATCCAGCAAGGAACCGCTTAAGTTCTCACATACATGTGCTTTGCTTCCCCCAAAAATCTTTTTTTGTGGGTTTGCTTTTTTCTTTTTTTTTTGCTTTGAGCTACACGTTTAAGCAAGAAAACACCCGAAGTAAGAATACTGCACTTGGATTGAGTTAAAAAAAATTTTTTTACCTCTCCTGAGGTAAAAATTATTTTCTTCAATCCTTTCTCTGGAAATACACAACAGCCTCCCTGAATAACTGTAAATTGTCAGGCAACAAAAAAAAAGTTGCTAAAAAAGCATATTTTCAAAAGCCCATTTTTCCCCCCCCAAAAAAAAAAAACATCTGTCAAGAGTACAAGAAATCTGAATTATTAAGTATTTAGGAAATATTTAATGCAGATTTCAAAGTGGTATTTTTTGTAAGATGGGGACAGCCTAAAAGTTATTAAGCACAACTAGGTTAAAGAGTGACACACAACACTATATGCGAACGTATTCGTAATGGGTTCATTTTGGAAACTCTACTAAGCCATGTCTTCTACCTGGGACTAGTACATTTCCAGTTTTTCAAAGTGTGCGTTTTTAACATCCTCACACAACAGTCTGGCGGAGTCTACAAACGTTTTCTGTCTCAACTAACTCTACACAGTAGCACATCTTCAAGGTGTCTGAAAGATGTCCTTGATGTGATATATGTTGACGGCAGCAAGATTACTTTAGCTACAAAAATGGAAGGACACTTTGAATCCCACAAGGGACAAATGGCTGCAAAAGTTGATGGAGTTAGCAGAGATGGCTAAACCGAATGCTTTGATTAAAGAAAAGAACACAATTCATTTTGTTTCTACCTGGAAACCACTTTTGTACTTTGTGCTTGGGGGGGGGGGGAATGAAACTTTGATTTTGGGTTTTGCTGATTAGATAGGTTTGTTGTTATAGAAATGGCTAGTATATAGTATTATGTAAAAGTAAAAAGTTGAGGTTTGAGGTTATTATCTTATTCCACTGCACCAAAGGGAGTCGGAAGTCTATGCCTTTTCTTTCTTTCCCACCCCACCCCCCTTTCCTACACTTTCCCCTCCCCTATTTTTTTCTTTTGTATTTTTGTATTTTATCTTATAAACCAATAAAAAAAAAAAAAAGATGTCTGAGAGGGGATAGGAAAAAATGCGCATCTGAACCAAACCTCCTCCTTGCAACCAAGTCCACAGAAAAAAATTGAGGCCCCCCCTATCCTCCATTTTGGGAGTAATTTCAGAGGCAGAACGGACAGCGAGAGGCTAAGCGTGCATTCGGAAAGTTTCGAAGGTATCCCCTTAGGTGGGATCTAGTCTCACCCCGCGCGTGGATCTTCTGGCAAAGCTCCTCCATGCGCCGGTGGATCTTATCCGAAGCCTCCACAATGCGGGAGACGGCAGCTTTGGAGAATTCCATGCGCTCTTGAAGCTGAAGCTCAATTTCTTCGTTGCTGCTGCTGGCCAAGGTAGCCAAGAAGGAAAGGGATGGCTCGTTCAGCACAAGGTCCCCAGCCTTCCAGGGGGCAGGGGGAGTAACAGGGGACAGCACTGCCTCTGGATGGACCAAAAGAAAAAAAGACAAAGGTCGGGGTTGATGGCAGGCAGGAGAGCCCTTGATCCATTCCTTACATGTTTAGTGCAGGGCTTTTCAACCAGTGGGTACGAGTACCACCTGTGGTACATTGGCACCTGGCAGGTGGTACGCGACAATCCTAGAAAAGTGGTAGCGGGGGAGGGCAATGAGCTGAACCGGTGGCAGCACCGCACAAGCCTGAGCGAGAGACGGCTGGAGCTGCAGGGCTGTCAGGGCTCAGCGGAAGCGCCAGGATCAGTGGCGTTTTCCAGCTGATTGGCGCTTCTTCAGAGCTCAGTGGAAGCCTCAGGATCAGTGCCAGGCTCCAGCTGGAGCTCGGCGCTGATCCTGGTGCTTCTGCTGAGCCCAGAAGAAGCGCCAATCAGCTGGAATGTTGCAGCATCTCCAGAGTCTTGTGATTTACATTCAGATGCTTGGCAACTGATTCATATTTATGACGGTCACAGTGACCAAAACCTGTTGCAACCACCCAGCAGACGGGGGGGGGATAAAAACCAAACAACCCCCCCCACCGCTGCCAATCCTCAACAGGAATGCTCACAACAATGAAAACCTCGGACAGGAGGAAGAGCGCCGCCGGGTGGGCAGGCAGGTGTCTTGCTCGGCTGTGGCTTGGGGGGGCCTTTTTTCAGTGCCATTGTAACTTCAGTCACTAAGTGAACTGTTGTAAGTCGAAGACTACCTGTACTTTATCACTTTTTCCCTTTTTTTTTTTTTTTTGGTCATCAGGTTTTTGATACCTTGCTAGGCGACTGGTGGTACTCGGATATTGCCATATCCTAAAAGTGGTACAATGGGTGAAAAGGTTGAAAAGCCCTGGTATAGCGTAATGTCCAAGGTGCTGGGCTAGGAAAGGAGAGATGGTGAGTTCTAGTCTTCTCTTAGGCGTGAAAGCCGGCTGGGCCAGTGACTCTCCCTTAGCTCAACCCATCTCACAAGGTTGTGGCTCCAGGGAAATCAAGAGGAAGGAACATCAGATGTGTACACCGCCTCGAGTTGATCCCAAATAAAGGGAAGATAAAACATCTAAGCCAGGGCTTTTCAACCTTTTCACCCATTGTACCACTTTTAGGATAGGGCAATATCCGAGTACCACCAGTTGCCTAGCAAGGTGTCAAAAACTTGATGACCCAAAAAAAAAAAAGTGATAAAGTACAGGTAGTCCTCGACTTACAACAGTTCGCTTAGTGACTGTTCAAAGTTACAATGGCACTGAAAAAAGTGCCCCCCAAGCCACAGCCGAGCAAGACACCTGCCTGCCCACCCGGTGGCGCTCTTCCTCCTGTCCGAGGTTCTCATTGTGAGCATTTCTGTTGAGGATTGGCAGCGGGGGTGGGGTGGGGGGTGTTTGGTTTTTATTCCCCCCGTCTGCTGGGTGGTTGCAGCAGGTTTTGGTCACTTCACATAACCCTGGGACACTGTGACCGTCATAAATATGAATCAGTTGCCAAGCATCTGAATGTAAATCACAAGACCCTGGAGATGCTGCAACATTCCAGCTGATCAACGCTTCTTCAGGGCTCAGCAGAAGCTCCAGGATCAGTGCTGCTTTCCAGTTGATTGGAGCCTGCCGTTGATCCTGGTGCTTCCACTGAGCCATGACAGCCCCGAAGAAGCGCCAATCAGCTGGAAAGCGGCACTGATCCTGGTGCTTCCGCTGAGCCCCGACAGCCCTGCAGCTGCAGCCATCTCTTGCTCAGGCTTGTGCGGTGCTGCCACCGGTTCAGCTCATCCCCCTCCCCTGCTACCACTTTTCTAGGATGGTCATGTATCACCTGCCAGGGGCCAATGTACCACAGGTGGTACCTGTACCACTGGTTGAAAAGCCCTGCTCTAATAAATAAATAACTGCTCCAGAATGTGGGAAACCTGGGCTTACCTCTCCTGTCAGAACTCTCTAAGAGAGCAGCTTCCAATTCCGATCCTGGGATTTCCAATTTGGGCTCCTCGGGGGCCTGCCCACAATCGCCATCGTAACGTCTTAGGAGCACCTGCACCGTCTCATCTAGCTGTAGGAGGGAGGGGAAAAAAACCTCTTGGGCTGAAGAAACAGAAATGACCATAGAGAATTTTAAGAGCACATAAACAAGAGGTGGGCATATAGGAAGGAGGCAGCTTCTAGGCATAATATGAAATACTGTATTCCTTGACTTGCAACCAGTCCAAAGGTACCAATGATCCAGGTTCAAAGTCCCAACAGCTGAGTCTCTCCCCTCCACGATCACATGACATTTTGGCCACTAGGCATCAGGCCCACACTTACAGTGTCTCGCACTCACGTAACTGCAATTTCTTTCAGGTTTTAAGCAAAAAGGCCCCACTGCAAACAATGGGTTTGCTTAACAACTGCAGCACTTGCTTGCAGACCGAGGATTCATTTAACAACCATGGCAAAAAAAGGTAATAAAATCAGGTCAGTCACGTGATGACCCACGTTGTGATTATTATAACTTACAACTGCGATGGACACACTCCCGTTGTGGCTGTTAAGTCGAGGACTATCTGTACGGCAGTATTTTCTATTTGGATTCTGCCTAGCACAGAGAAAAGTTAAGGGCCCACAACAGCAGCTTCCTTTTTGCCCCTAAAAATCCGGCTAACGCCTTTAAGGTTCCCCTAGGACAGGGGTAGGCAACCTTGGCTCTTTTATGACTAGTGGACTTCAACTCCCAGAATTCCTGAGTTGAAGTCCACGAGTCATAAAAGAGCCAAGGTTGTCTACCCCTGCCCTAGTATGTTCATGGATGGATTAGAAGCCGAAAGGAGAAACAGGAGATTATCCATGAGGTCTCTCTGACCTGCTTCCAGTAGCGGTTGACAATCGAGAGAGTGGCATCATCAGTGGCCTGCCTCTTCTCCAGCTTCTCTATGCGCTCCCGTAGCTCATCCTCAAAGGCTTGCCGCTGCTCCAGCCGTTCTGCTAGCTTCTTATTCTTGAACTGAAACACTTTGAGGTCCATCTCCTCCTGCAAATGCAGCCACCCCAAGGCATAGCCAAGAATGAAATCCTCTCTAACAAACAAATTCTACATTCCAACGATTGAGCCCACAAATCTATACCTCGGTAATTCCCCTCATCTCCACCCAATGGCCTCGCCAGCAAGAGATTATGGCCACTGCGGTCCAAGAGAACTAGAGGGCATCAGACTGAAATGACTACCAAGCATATTATATCATGATCACAGCCAAATCTTCCCCACAACAAGAGAGACAGATTGCTGCCTACGTGTCTGCTTTTTCCTCCCTTGCCTTTCCATCATATTAGCAATATATTGATAACGAATTCATGAACCAATCTCTTTTGCTCTTTCAAAACAAGCATGAGTAATAACACTTTAACATATTTGAGATAGGATGAACCATTATTCACTCCCACCCATCATTTTTTAATGAACCTTTCAGAGCATAAGATCTAAGAGCTGAACTGGTTCATAACTCAGACAACGTAACCAGAGTCTTAAGTCTATTTGGTTCCAAAGATAGGTCAAAATTTGCACCTCAAATATTAAAAGGAAAGAAAAAAAGAGAGAGAGAGAGATCAGGACTAGCTTTTAAGAAGACTACTGGTACACTAATACTTTAGATGCCACTAAAATAGATGGGCCTATGTCAGGTTTTCAAGCAAAATTCTAAGCCTAGGATTTTTCTGGCCTTGCTCTGTAATTTCTTTTAATTCTTTTGCTATGTCCTGATATCCTGAATTCCCATTTTACAAACACAGGCTATGTCTATATGTGCAAGTGTTCTCAATATTTCTCCCTAATCCTGGATTCTAAAATAAATTACCACAGATTTTATCACTCAGCACTCAATCCCCAAATCCCTCACCGTGGAAGAGATGCCTCCAAGCCGAATAGGCTCCATCAGCGTAGTGGTGGTCTTCTCCTCCCGGTTGGATTTTTTCTCAGGAGGTCCTGCTCCTCCATCTCCAGCAGCCCGCTTGCTTCCAGCCCCTGACATAGTGGCTTTCGGCAGTGGGCCTGAACCCAGGAATCAGGCAGTTAGCCAAAGAGGCAGCTGTTCAGCTAAAAAATAGAAAAAGTTGAAATTACTCCAAAGCAAGACTAGAGTGCTATTTAATGCATAAAATGTCTAAAGGCCCTCCTCATTTAATTTTGAATTT
>NW_015390591.1:19419-52273 GCF_001527695.2 Protobothrops mucrosquamatus | reverse complement strand
GCACAGTGTCTTGGATTTTACAGGTTGTTGGAAAAGTACTCATTCATTTTGCCAGATGCTGAAAATAACAGAAATCTGAAGCAGAATGCCTGTACTAGCAGATGCAACTGATATAAAATCTGGACGAAGAATGGTCACTAAACCATTCTTGGTTGTCTATTTTATCTTTCCTAATAAGCTGTAACCAACTTTCTCATTTCACTTTGTAAAACCTGTGGGTTATACACTATTCCACATACCTGCAAGAAAGCAGCTGCAATCCAAGTACTCTAACTCAGGGCTTTTCCAATCCCCTAGCAAGGTGTCAAAAACTTGATGACACCCCCCCCCCAAGAAAAAAGTGATAAAAGTACAGTAGTCCTAACAACAGTTAACTTAGTGACTGATTGAAGTTACAAAGGCAATAAAGTGGCTTAGGACCATTTTTCACTTCTGAACTTTGCAGCATCCCCAGGGTCAGGTGCTTCCCTCCTTCTCATTCCCATCTCCTTCCTTCCTTCCTTCCTTCCTTCCTTCCTTCCTTCCTTCCTTCCTTCCTTCCTTCCTTCCTTCCTTCCTATTTCTCATTCCCATTTCCTTCCTCCTCCTCCCCTCCTTCGTCTCTCTCTCTTTCCCAAAAATGCAAACACGTCCCTCCTCCCCCTGCCTACAGCGAGCTTCTGCAAAGCGCAAATGGGCGCTACGTTCCCCCTGCCTCCTCCAAAGTGCAAACATGCGCACCTCCTCCTCCTCCTCCTCCTCCCCCTGCCTACAGCGAGCTTCTGCAAAGTGCAAAGGCACTGCGGCCTCCCCTCCGGCCCCGGCCAGGGTGCTGGGGCTGAAGTAGAGTTCCGGGGTGGCGGGGGCGGGCTGAGGCTGCTGAAGCGGGGCAGGGCCACCAGGAGCCCGGCAGCCGGTGAGGTGGAAGATGAAGAGGAGGAGGTGTAGGGCAAGAGAAGCGGAGGGGGGGCTCTTCTGGCGCAAAGATGCCGTGAAAGCGTCTCTTGATTCGGAAGAAGTGAGGATTGGGGCTGGAATGGGCTCACTTGGATCGGACGGGGAGCTGTCCAGATAGGGGGGCTCCCTTTGAAGAAGGGGATCCCTTCTGGTCATCCCGGGGAGAGGCACCATTCCTGGTAAATCACCTCCCCCAAAAAATAATAAAGCGGGGGGGGAACTCCTCCAAACTTTAACCAGCGCCCTCATAGAAGGCGGGCAGCGGACGGATGGGAAACTTCCGTGGAGGGATCAGAACTTCCAGCTGTTTCTGCGAGGATCTGCCGGCTCGTTGCTTTTCCCTCTCTCTCTCCTTTTTTTTTGTTTTTAGGCATGCTACTCACCTTTCCCGCCTGTTTCCTTTCCGGCCGGCCAGGCTCGTCTTTGCCTCTGCCCTGCACGGCTGTCCTGCTCATGCGTGCAATCGGCCTTCGCGCCGGCACTCCTGCCGGTGCCCGCAATCTGCCCGGCCTCCCCTTTGGCCCTGGGCAGCACCTCTGCCCTGCACGGCTGTCCGGATCAGCCTCTGCACCGCCGCCTCCGCCATAGCTCCATGAGGCCGAGGCAAGGCAGCTTAACCAGGCAGGCTGCCCCCCCCATGCCTTTCGCCATCCCCATTACTGCCCCCGCTGCCCCTTGTCTTTCTTCTCCCCTGCGCGCCCGGCCGCTGTAGCCTCTCGCCTATTCCCAGACTGCACATGTGCGGAGAGCTGCACATGCGTGAAGAGGAGGCAACAGCTCGGCCCAGCAATGGCTCGCGTGCCACCAGAGACGGCTCCGCGTGCCGCCTGTGGCACGCGTGCCATAGGTTCGCCACCACGGCCGTAGTTGTTCCTCAGAGAAACTCTCAATGCAGCAGCTTTTCCAAAGGTATTTCCAAAACTGTCAGGATCTGAAGGATTAGAGAGGCTGGGCTGGAGGCAGGAGGAGAGAAGCCCCTCTGGATGGAGAGCCTGAAATGAAGGCCTTGCTTGGACACAGACAGGCCCAAACTGACCAGCCCTTCCTGACCTGAGGAGGATTCGTGATTGTGAGGACGCCCAACCTGCGTTACATTCACACGTTTCTCCTCTCAGGCAGACTTCAGACTCCCTCACTGCTCAGCCCCACGAGAGGAAGAAGCAGGTTCTGGATCACGGAGGGTCCGATCCCCCCTCCTTCTGTCAGAGAAAAGCTCTGATCCATTTGAAATCTCCTTAGAGCAGGAAGTGGATCTGGGGATCCCTCTTCCCAAAAGCTCTGAGAAGCCGCTGGGATTGTGGGGAGGAGCAGGAAGAAGGCCGAGGTCTTTGCCTTGGGAGACTGGGAAGGGCTGGGAGACCATACTGGAGGGACTGGGCAGTGGGACTACAGGTAGTCCTCGACTTACAACAGTTCATTTAGTGACACTTCAAAGTTACAACATCATTGAAAAAAGTGACTTATGAACATTTTTCACACGACCATTTTAGCGTCCTCATGGTCACATGACCAGGATTTGGAGGCTTGGCCACTGGTTCATATTTATGACGGTTGCAGTGATCCCATTTTGTGACCTTCTGACAAGCAAAGTCAATGGAGAAGCCAGATTCACTTAACAACGGGTTTATTAATTTAACAACTGCAACGATTCACTTAACAACTTGTGGCAAGAAAATTCGTAAAATGGAGCAAAGCTCACTTAAGAAATGTCTCACAGCAGCAACAAATGTGGGCTAGATTATGGTCGTAAGTCGAGGACTGCCTGTATTTATTTCTCTGGGGGGGGGCTTTGGAGGTCCTGCCCTTTTCCATGCAGACCCAGGTTCTGCCCAAATAAGTCCCGTGAAGGATCCTGAAAATGATCTTTAAACTCTTTGGTGCCCCGGAAGAATTTCTGACCTGAAGAGCTTTCAGAATAGAGACCCAGAAGGGGCCTTGGGAATTTTCATCAGCTTAATCGATTTCCCAGGAGCCTTTTATTCATTTTATTTATTTACTTTATTTCTTTTAATCCACTTACAAGCTGTTGTTTTTCTGTTCCTTGGGCAGCCTCAGAGTCTCTTCTGTGTTTGTATTTTGACAATGAAAACTAAACAGTGACTTAATGTGATTTTCTTTTGTCCTTGTTTGTCAAGTTTAGCATAGTTTATGTCTTGTGAATTTAGTCTGTCCTCCAATCCAAGGAAGGGCTGAAGAAACTTTGATGGTCCTTGGTTGGGAGTTTGCATGAAGGAAACTGAAATGTTCTATGTTTATCTAGGATTCCCCAGAGGGGCTTTAAAGGTGACAGGACCCTCCATAGAGAGGCTGAGTTTGGGGAGAGGACCCCAGCAGAGCCCCCCCCCACCCCACCCAATATGGGAGTTGGCAGCAGGAACTCCCAAGCAGCCTCAGGAGGGCAGGGGGGGCGGGCTGAAGAGCCCCCATGGGTTTCTTCTGGGTGAGGGGAATTCTGGGAGTTGAAGTCCAAGTGGCTGATTCTGAGAAACTGTAATTTAGGCCTTTATGTTGAGAGTCACTCATCATGCGAAGAGTTGAGTAGCCACGATCAACCCCCTCCCAAGCTTTGTGGAAGGCCTTGCTGGAAGGGGGGAGTGTGCAATTGGGGCAGCTAAAGTTTGGGGGACCCGACCTTCCCCTCCTCTCTCACCCCACCTTCCCTGCCCTCCAACCCTTCAGCCCCCCCCCCAGAAGCTGCTTTTCTCCCTCTCAGCCGCTCCCTCCTTCCACCTCCTGCCTCCTCTTCCAGTCTCTCCCCCTTCCTTTCCCCCTTTCTCCTCCCCCCCAGCTCCCTCCTCCTTCTCCTCCTCTTCTTCTCTTCTCCTTCTCTTTCTCCTCCTCCTCCTCCTTCTCCTTCTTCCTTCTTCCCCCCCACAGCCTCAGATTGGATCCTCCATAGGATGAGAGTCCTTGACTGGAGCCCCCTAACTCTGCCCCTCTGGGTCCCTTCCAGGCACCTCCTCGCACTCCATGAAGTATTTCTCCTCCTCCATCTCGGAGCCCAGTCAGGGGCTGCCCCAATTTGTCACTGTGGGGTACGTGGACGGCCAGGTCTTTGCTTACTATGACAGCAACAGCCGGAGGATGCAACCTCGAGTCTCCTGGATGGAGAAGGTGGGGAAGGAGGACCCCCAATACTGGGACAGTGAGACCCAGATATCACGTGGCACTGAGGAGACGTTCAGAGAAAACCTGGAGATTCTGAGGCTTCGCTACAATCAGAGCGAAGGTGAGTGATGGGTCGGGTGGCTCCTCCTGCCCCATAATCCCCTTCCCAGGAACCAGAGGGGGGAGAAAGGGGGGTCCCTTCAAAGGGAAAGGCTGCTTCCCCACATTTAAACAGTTTTTAATATGTTTATTCTTTTTTAAAAAATCAGTATAAGCTTGTGGTTGCCTCCATAGCTGATGTTTTTTGCCAATTGCAGGTTTTTTTAAAATTTATCCCTCCATCTCTCTGTATATTGATAGGATGTGGATATGGATATAAACTGAGCTTCAAAGAGACCGAAATCTCCCCTCCCCCCCATGAAAGTTGGAGGGTCCTGGCCTTGGTGGACTCCCTGCTGTGGGGGAGGGAGGAGATCCCAGGTCTCTCCCCTCCTGGAAAAAAAGCAGGTGGATCCTAAGGAGATCCTGGGGGAAGCAGGTCCCTGTTTTTCTGTCTGTTTCCATCTCAGAGAAATGAGCGATCAACTGCAGATCCATCTGGGCTGACTAGATCCCTCTCTTTCACCTCTTTTTGGAGGGATGAGTGGGGCCCAAAATGGCAGGAGCTTCTTCTCATCCTCCAGGTGGAAGGAGAGGCCAGGAGGCCAAATGGGGTGGGGGTGGGGCTCTTGGGGGGGGCACAGGATCACTTCCAGGATCCTCCCAATCTTGAGGGGAAAAAGGACAGAAAAGAAAGAAAGAAACCCCCATTTGGGGCCCTTCCTGAGTCGCTCAGAGCACTGATGGCTTCCCATCCTTGGTCCCTCAGGCTGAACTCCTGCACTGCCCTCTTGGTGGGGCTGCCCTGGAGGGGGGAGGTCTTCTTCAGCAGCCCCCCCCTTCTGCCATCTTTGGGGCACAAGATTCGCCTTCAAGGAACCTGATTTAGGGGAGAGATTGCAAGCAAATATCTGTGTCACCAGAGGCTGCTTTGGGCTGAGGTAAACCTTCTCCACAAACATCAGCCATTTTCCCTCCTTTCATCCCAAGGAGGTGCAGCCCCCCTTCTTCTGCCCTTTCCTTGCCCCCCCCAGGTAGACACCCCAGAGATCTGCCTGTTCTGCCCCTGATCCCCGAGGATCCCCCCAGATCCTTCCAGGCCCCCTGCTGGCCTCTCAGGGGAGCAGAGTTGAACCCAGAGGGCTCCCCCTGGTGGAGAAAGGAGGAAGGAGACCGGCCAGAGTGGAGGGGAGCCTCCTTTCCAGGCTAAACAGCCCCAAATGTCCCAACCTTTCCTCCAAGGGAGGCTGCTTCAACCCTCCCATCCTCTGGGTCGCCCCCTCTGGACCTTCCCCAGCTCCCTCCTGCCCCTTTTTTGAGATCTGGTGACCAGAACTGCACACGATATTCCAGATGTGGTGGCACTCTTGATTTACACAAAGGCTTTGTGACATTAGCCTCTGTGTTTTCAGTACCATTTTAATGATCTCTGATATCCTATTTGCCTTTTGAATTTTTTTTATATACGTTGTATTGAACCTTTTCAACAAAAGATAAAAACTAATAGAAAGTAACATAAAGTAAAGAGATAAAAGAAAGAAATCAAAGAAAAATCAAAAACTACCAGAAAAGAAAAGAAGTTGAAGAAAATAAAGAAAAAAGACATAAAGAACTGACTTCTGATATTCTTCACAGCAGTTACAAATATAAATATATATTTAGCCTCCCCAAAGCAGCCTTTCTTAACCTTTTGACCCTGGAGGAACCCTTGAACTATTTTTCCGGCCTCGGGGAACCCCTGAACATCCAGCCTCAGAGATGGGGCAGAATTGTTTCCTGCGTAGACCTGTAGAGATGCATTAACAGCGTTCTTACACTAATAATAAAAACTTGCCTTTTCACTGTGATCCCTGTGCTTTTTTCCCCAGCACAAATATTAAATTCTCTACCAAACTTGCAATGAACACAAACAGATTTCATCTTCAACTGAAATAAGACGGTTTCTGTCTTAGCTTTTGATGCTTCTGAAGTAAGACAGAGCTGGTTCTCAGAAGTTGAAAACTGCAGCCAGATTTTCAGTGCCTTCCTGTGAATGGCAGGAGATTCTTCTTGGGCAGAAATCCAGAACCTTTTTTCCCCCCTGAGCAGATCAGGGAATCTCCTCTGGAGGGCAGGATCAGACTCAGCTCAGGAGGATCTTCTCTCCCTCCAAAGGGAAGGTCTCAGGCTGAGCAGAAGCTGCAGGGAAAGGATCCCCTCACTTGGTCACTCATGGGAGTGGAAAGGGAGGGAAAGGACTGGTCAGTTTAGTTCAACTGTACTTACAAGTGGTTTTCCCTCAGATTTGAGAGTTTCTGGCATCCTTCCTCACTTTCAAGCCCAACCAGAAGTAGAAACATTTCAACATTTCCTTTTGGTTTTTTCAAATATTCAGTTTCCTTTTAAATCCCAGAATCTGGTCACTTAAAGTCAAAATATTTTCTCCAGGACCTTGCAAAGAGTGTAAACTTTAAACTTTGTTTCAAAGGTCAATAACCCTTTGAGGGTGCAGATCAAATTTGGCCACTTGCTGCTGTTGCTAAGGAAAATATTCCTTTGTGGCCCTTCAAGGCTTCATTCCCACATTGCACAAAGCCCTGGTTTGTTTCTGGTTAGCCCAAAAAGGGAGCCAGCCTTGTGACTTGGTGATATTTGTGAACATGGATCAAGATTTATGGTCACAGGGATTTTTGTAAGCTTCTTTGCAGATCGACCAGATTCTCTCTGAGGCCATGAGATTCTCAGTCCCTCTTTGGAGCTGCAGGAATCTGTTCCCTCTCTGGGATCCACTCCTTTCTCCCCAAGAGTCTACCCAACAGAGGAACAGCAGAAGGAAAGAAGGGAGAGGCTCTGTCCCTCCGTTTATTCTGTGACTCCTTCTTTTCTCGGTCTCCCTCGGGATCCTCCGCTGGCTTTTCCAGCTTCCCTTTTCCTGGGGGGGTTCAGGGTCTCCATCTTGGGGGGGGCAATGGAGGGAGGCAGGTCGAGGGAGGGGAGAAGGGCAGGTAGTGATTGGGGCTTTCTTTCCCTTGATTGCTAGGGAGGAAATGGGGGTGTCAGTGTCTGTGTCAAAGTCCTTGGAGGGGAGGGGGTCTGTGTCTATTTTGAGGACTCCCCAAACCATCATCTTCTTCCTATTTCAGGCCTTCACATAATACAAATAATGTATGGCTGTGCGCTCCAGGCTGATGGGAGCAAAGGAGGGTTTATACAGCATGGCTACGATGGGGGGACCTTTCTCACCTTCGACAAAGACACCCTCACCTGGGTGGCTCCCCAACCCCAGGCCCAGATCACCCAGAGGAAATGGGACTCTATTCCAGGATTGAATCAGAGAACGAAGTTCTACCTGGAGGAAATCTGCATTGAGTGGCTGCAGAAGTACCTGTCCTACGGGAAGGAGACGCTGCTGAGGACAGGTGAGCCTCTGGATCCAGGCTGGACTTTCCTCCTTTATGGCTGGATTTCTTGTGCACATTCGGCCCCTTTGGGTTCCTGGTCTGCAGTCTGACTGCCCAGGAGGGAATCCTCCCCCTCCCCTTCCAGCCCCTCTCCAAGACAAGGGAAGCCCTCTTTGGTTCCCCTTGCCAGGCCGCCATTCCATGGACCAGGAAACGCAGCCTCTGCCTGGCGGGTGTCTGGGTGGATCAGGCGGGAAAAGCACTTGGGGGTGTCCTGTTCACAGCCCACAGTGAGGCAACAGGAGCACTTGGGGTTCTTCAGTGAGACCCCCATTAGCCAAACTGTAGTCAAGTGTGAGGGGCTCCCTTAATTTCCCCCCATTACAGTAGTGGCCAAAATTGTGGAAACCTTTTGGGAAAAGTCTATTTTTGAGGTTTGATGGCTAATAAGACCACTTTTGGGGGGGAGTAGTACCATAAAAGTATATATCAATGGAAAGATAATTTAATCAAGAATGTAATGCAACAAGGTTTGCTCAATTATCTGTACTGTGTTCTATGAAAAGTTATAGCCAAATAACCAGAAAAAGGAAGCACAACTTGCTTAGGTTGATATCAGGTAGCTTCCCCCCCCCCTCTCTATCTATCTCTCTACCTCTATCTCTATCTATCTCTCTATCTCTCTATCTCTCTCCAATTTCCCTCCCCTGAAGGAAACAATCCAAGATCACTCAGAGTTCAAAGCAGCCAGAGAGGAATTTCCTTGGACCCTCAATTTGTTCCTTGAGGTTTTTCACGCTGAGTCCCTGGGAAAGACTCAAAATCAGGAGTTCTTGTGGTTGAGCATTTTCCAGATTTGGAGCATTTCCTAAAACTCTTGGGAGACGCTGCAGGTGTGGAGTGGGAAGTAGTGGGAGATTTTCCTGCCCCTCCATGTTTCCCACCCACCTTCCAGGCTCTGGAGGGGCTCAGAGTTAATTCTGGCAGTGCCGTTTCTGTAGAGCCCCCAGAGGTGACAGTGAGCAAGAAGACGGAGGTGGAGGATGGGATGGAGACGCACGTCTGCCGCCTGGATGGCTTCTACCCCAGGGAGATCAATGCCTCCTGGACGAGGAACGGGGAGGTCTGGCTGCAGGACACCTTCCGTGGCTCCGTGGCCCCCAACGCGGATGGGACCTTCCACGCCTGGCTCAGCATCCCGATCGATCCCCTAGAGAGGGGCCGCTATCGGTGCCACGTGGAGCATGACGGCCTGCAGGAGCCTCTGGACGTGGCCATAAAAGGTGAGAAGCTGATCCCTGATCTAGATCAAACTGGCTTGTACAGCTTGCAATAGTTTTGTAACAGAGCTTGTAGCAGCTACGTTGTTATTTCTGAGGACCTTTAGTAGGCTTATGCTGATTAACAGGTTTTAGAGATGGGTTCATGGAGAATGGGGGGAGAAATAGAGTGAAGAGTTGCTGGCTTTACTTTAAGGGAGAGTGATAAATTGTTAATCTTCATCATACTTGCTTGGATTGAAAGCGGGGGTTTTCTGTCTATTTTTCTTTGTATAAGTTTTACAATAGACAGTATGTATAATGTGTAATAGAATCTTCAACCTTTTTTTAAAGTGTGCACTCTGAGATTTCTGCCATTAATACACTTTAATTAAAAACAATTAAAAATTGCAGTTATTGCATTTTTAAAAAAATGCACTTATATTTCATCCTCCAGAGTTTGACAAATAATCGATATGCTGAGCGCAGCATTCAAACACTGCATTTTTCCAGATTGCCATTTATGGGTTTTCACGGTTTAGAAAAAACGGAACATGGGATCCATTGCACAGCCGGGCTCCTTTCCCCCTCACCATTGCACACATACTGTGAGAATTCCAACATTGTTTGCTGAAAATAAAGGGTTTTGTTTTCTTCTCACTTCAGTCGCTGCCTGTTATTGGAAGTTGGAAATAGCAAGGATTTTACGCTCCTTGTTGATCAGAAACCCCGATTTCACTTTGAGAGGAAGGAAGGGGAGGAACCAAAGCAAAATCTGGAAGGAGCAAGAACTGGGGGGGGGGGCTCCTGTGTGTTCATTTTGGGAAGAGGCAGCCATTTTGCTCCTGGGTCCAGATCTTTCTCCAGCATCTCCAGCTGATCTTCCGCAAAATGGCCGCTGGTCTTGGCTTGGTGGGGGCAGCAACAGAGGCGGCTTTTCCCTCAGATCCACCTTTGCCTCAGGCTGAGGGCTGAGTGGCTGGTCTCTGGGCCTCATCCAGGGGCCTTTTGGGAGACAGGAGCTCAGGGACCGGCCGGAGCCCTCCTGGTCCCCTTGCAGGAGGGCAGCTTCTCCTGCCTCTGAGAGGTCCTCTCTGGGCTCTTCAGGGGCCCAGTAGGATGCCCTGGTCCAAGAGAGCCTCAATTGATGGGAAAGAGGTCCCCCATATTATAGGGGATGCTTTCTGGGCAAGGAGGAGTGAAAAGGGTGGGGGTCTTTCACCCCAATTGCTTTTAGGCTTCCCTGATGCCCTCAAGAGCTGCCATCTTTGAGAGCCTAAAAAGTCTACAGTTTAAAGCAGGCGTGTCCCACTTTCAACGCGAGAGTCACATGCAGCCTTGGACAATGCAACCCCACAAAATTTTTAATACAATAAGCAATATCAAAATAAAAGAAGTGTATATTAACTCTATAGCAGTGGTGGTGAACCTATGGCACGGGTGCCAGAGGCGGCACTCAGAGCCCTCTCTGTGGGCACACGCACCGTCGCCCCAGTCCTAGGCCTTCAGCTGGGTTTTATAAAACCTTTTCCCTTTAGGCCTCCGCCGCCATGTACAAAAAAAAAAGTTCAATCAATCAGCCAATTTCAACTTCTCGTGGAAAAAAAAAGATCTTGCAAAGTTGGAATTGATTGATTGAACTTTTTAGTCCCACCCAGTCTGCCGTTACCACCGCAGCCATGCCCACCCAATGGGCCACACCCATCCAATGGGCCACACCCACTCGGCACCTGACGATGCATAAGTGGGTTTTGGGTTGCAGTTTGGGCACTCGGTCTCTAAAAGGTTCGCCATCACTCCTCTATAGTATATAATTTATATGCAGCCGAAGAATTCCTTTTTATTCAGTGCGGTCCAGGGAAGCCGAAAGGTTGGAGACGGCTGCTTTAAAGCATTTTGTGAGAATTCCGTCAGTATTTGAGCGTCTTCTACCGATTCAGAAGTTTTACAAATGTGCTTATTTATTAGAGACCTCTGACTGGCCAGCTTCGTCTTGAAAATGCCACAAGAGCCTTTGAGCCCTTTAATCCAGAGCAAAAACCACTCTGAGTTTCTGACCTGCAACATAGAATCTATCTCTCTCTCTCTCTCTTTCCCTTCCCTTCATCTTTCTCCCCCAACCTCTTTGCTCCTTGGTCTCTCCGTAGCTCCCTCTTTTCACCCTCTGCTTTTTTTCTCTCTCTCTTCCATCATCTCCCCCTTCATTTCCCCCTTCCTCCTCTGCCCCCCAGGTCTCTTCTTCTGACTTCCTTCCAGACATCAAAAGGGACTGTGCCCCATAGCATCAGGGTCCCCCAGCAGAAGCCCCCTAACTCAGCCCTTCTGGTTCCCTTGCAGGCGCCTCATCGCACTCCCTGAAGTATTTCTCCTTCTCCATGTCGGACCCCAGTCAGGGGCAGCCCCATTTTGTCTCTCTGGGGTTTGTGGACGGTCAGGTCTTTGTTCACTACGACAGCAACAGCCGGAAGCTGCAGTCTCGAGTCCCCTGGATGGAGAAGGTGGGGAAGGACGACCCCCAGTACTGGGACAGAGAGACTCAGAAAAAATGGCACCAAGAGGAGAAGTTCAGTGAAAGCCTGGAGGCTCTGAGGCTTCGCTACAATCAGAGCGAAGGTGAGTGATGGGTCGGGTGGTTCCTCCTGCCCCATAATCCCCTCCCCAGGAACCAGAGGGGGGAGAAAGGGGGGCCCTTCAAAGGGAAAGGCTATTTCCACACATTTAAAAAAATATTTTAATGTGATTATTCTTTTTTTAATATTAATATAGGCTTGTCCTTGCCTCCATAGCTGACGTTTTCTGCCAATTGCAGTTAATAAAAGCATATTTAAAGTTTTCCATCTATCTGTCTGAATATTGATAGAATACGGATATGGATATAAACTGAGGTAAAATGAGACCGAAATCTCCCCTCCCCCCCATGAAAGTTGGAGGGTCCTACCCTTGGTGGATCCTCTGCTGTGGGGGAGGGAGGGGATCCCAGGCCTCCCCCCCCCTGAAAAAAACCAGGTAGATCCTAAGGAGATCCTGGGGGAAGCAGCTCCTGGTTCTTCTGTCTGTTTCCACCCCAGAGAAATGAGGGATCAAGTGCAGATCCACCTGGGGTGACTAGATCCTTTTCCTTCACCCCCTTTTTGGAGGGACAAGGGGGGCCCAAGCATCAGGGGCTTCTTCTCATCCTCCAGTTGGAAGGAAAGGCCGGGGGGGCACAGGACCACTTCCAGGATGGTTCCAATCTTGAGGAAAAGGACACACAAAACTCTCATTTGGGGTCCTTCCAGAGTCCTGTTGGCCTTTAAATTTTTTAATATACCGGTAATTTTTATTAAAACAGGAAGATAAAAACAAATAGAAAAGTAATAGAAAGCAAAGGAGACAAAAGGTAGAAATCAAAGAAAATTTTGAAAAATGAAAGAAAAGAAGTTGAAGAAAATGAGTAAAGAAAAAAGACACAAAGAAGTGGCTTCTGATATTCTTTACAGCAGTTACAAATATAAATTTATTTTAGCCTCTCTAAAGCAGCTTTTCTTAACCCATTGACTCTGGAGGAACGCTTGAACTATTTTTCAGGCCTCGGGGAACCCCTGAACATCCAGGCTCAGAGATGGGGCAGAATTGTTTCAAGCTTAGACCTGTAGAGATGCATTAACAATAATAACTAATAATAAAACATGAAAGTTGTTTTTTCAATGTGATCTCTGCACAAATATTCAGTTCTGGGCCAAACGTACGATAAGAACACACAGATTTCATCTTCAGTACAAATAAGACAATTTCTGTCTTAGCTCTTGATGCTTCTGAAGTAAGACAGAGCTGGTTCTCAGAAGTTGAAAACTGCAGCCAGATTTTCAGTGCCTCACAGTCCCTCAGGATCCTCCACTGGCTTTTCTAGCTTCCCTTTTCCTGGGGAGGTTCAGGGGCTCCATCCTGGGGGGGGGGGAGGAATGCAGGAAGGAGGCAGGTCGAGGGAGGGGAGAAGGGCAGGTAATGATGGGGGGCTTTCTTTCCCTTGAACGCTAGGGAGGAAATGGGGGTATCAGTGCCTGTGTCAAGGTCTCTGCAGGGAAGGGGGTCTGTGTCTATCTTGAAGACTTCCCGAACCATCATCTTCTTCCTATTTCAGGCCTTCACACATTGCAATGGATGTATGGCTGTGAGCTCCGGGGAGACGGGAGCAAAGGAGGGTTTATGCAGTATGGATACGATGGGAGGACCTTCATCACCTTCGACAAGGAGAGACTCACCTGGGTGGCTCCCCATCCCCAGGCCCAGATCAGCCAGAGGAAATGGGACGCTATTCCGGGATACAATCAAAAGTATAAGTCCTATCTGGAGAAGGAATGCATTGAGTGGCTGGTGAGGTATCTGTCGTACGGGAAGGAGACACTGCTGAGGATAGGTGAGCAACTAGATCCAGACTTTCCTTCTTTATGGGCAGATTTCTTGGGCACATTCATCCCCTTGTCTAGAGCCTGTTTGCCCTGGAGGGAATCCTCCTCCTTCCCTTTCAGCATCTCTCCAGGAAATGGAAACCCTGCCAGGCCGCCATTTAATGGACCAGGAAACGCAGCCTCTGCCTGCCGGGTGTCTGGGTGGATCAGGCAGGAAAAGCACTTGGGGGTGCCCTGTTCACAGCCCACAATGAGGCAACAAGGGCATTAGGGGTTCTTCAGTGAAACCCCCATTAGTCAAACTGTAGTCAAGTGTGAGGGGCTCCCTTAATTTCCCCTCATTAACTCTCCTTCCTCCCCACATCCCACAGGGGGCTCCTTCCCTGCCTTGCACCTGATGATGCACCTCTAACACTCTCCACTAGGGGGCTCTACCATTAATAGGACATTATCAGTGCCTCTACATGGGCAAAAAAGGCTAAGGTTGAGGGGAAGAAAACCCCCAAAGTTTCTGTGGATCTTTCTCTTCAACCCCAAACAGGCTCCCTCCATTCTGACAGTGACTTCTTTCCTCAAAACAACCCCCTCCCCATCTTCAGCAACACCCCTCACCTCACAAGGGGTTCTCACATTATAATATTTTCCTGTGATTTGTTAATATTTAATATTTTCTCATAGATCCTCCCCCTTCCCTTATGAGTTCCTTGATTCCTCCTATATATATATATGTTTTCTGAGGTTTTCGCGGGTGTTTGTATGTAGGTCTTTGGTTATTCGGGTTTTTTCCCACGTAAAATTGGAAGTGTCTTGGCAACGTTTCGACGAAGTCACATTCGTCATCTTCAGGCTGGTGTCTTCAGCTTCGTGCTTCTAGGAGTAGTGTGTGATCGCAGCTGTTTCTTCCTTTTAACTGCCAGTGGGGTTTGAGCTGATTGGGTGGGAGCTTGGCTGTGTTCTGATTGGGAGGAGGTGTGTGCCCCACCACATACATCGGACAAACCAACAGAAGAATAAATGCACGCATTGAAGAACACAAGAACTCAGTCAGAAAAGAGGAACCAACTTCTTCCCTGGTCCAACACCTTAAAGCCACAGGACATAAAATTGACTTTAAAAAGACCAAAACTATTGCCAAAACTGAACACTTTAACAACAGAATAATCAGAGAAGCCATCGAGATAGAAAAACGCCCACACAGCATGAATAAACGAGATGATACCTCCCGCCTACCAGCCATTTGGAAACCCGCCCTTATTGGCAAACGAGTCCCTAACACAAAGAATGACACCAGACCCACACTCACGAAAACCACACAGGATGTCNCCTTAACCAATCAGAACACACCTCCACCCAATCAGAACACAGCCAAGCTCCCACCCAATCAGCTCAAACCCCACTGGCAGTTAAAAGGAAGAAACAGCTGCGATCACACACTACTCCTAGAAGCACGAAGCTGAAGACACCAGCCTGAAGATGACGAATGTGACTTCGTCGAAACGTCGCCAAGACACTTCCAATTTTACGCGGGAAAAAACCCGAATAACCAAAGACCTACATACATATATATATATATATATATATATATATATATATATATATATATATATATATATATATATATATATATCCGAAATTACTTTAAAAATGTGATCCCCGGTTATATCCATGTTCAAAGTCAGTCAATAGACGTGAGCACCAGGGAATAAATAATTTAATAATAATAATTTAAAGATAAAAGTTCTTAAGAATATTAAAAACCTTTAAAATACATAAAAATCAATAAAAGTGCCTAGCTTTCGTCGGCATCCGCTGACATCTTCAGGGCTTAGAATGCTGGTCAATGGGAAAGTCCCTTTATAGGTTTAATTAGGGCGTGTGCACGACTCTTCGATCTCGTCACTGGGCCGGTTATACTAGAATGTACTCCAGGCACCGAGTTCTTATTGGGAGTTGTCCTTCCCACATGATCTGTATCAGTGTAAGTAATAGCAGGGGATGTCCTTTCTTGGAGGTTTAGCGTGGGTAAAGCCTCTACTCCCCTTCTTTTTTGTGTAATCATGTCTTCCAATTTCCTCTCTTGTCTATTAGCCTTGTTTTCTTTTCTGCTCCCTCTAGGCTGTTCTAATACACAGTGCTGTTGTCCCCCCTCCCCTTCGCACCTCTCCTCTCTATGTTTATTGCCGTTTGTTAAGGTATTTAACCTAATCACCGTTGCACTCCCCTTTCTTTGGTTTGATGTCCGTATGTCAATCTCTTGGGGATTATCTTCTACTGGTGTGGGTATTTCCCTATTTCTTGCCCATGACCGAGTGATCGTAGCTCCAATCCGCTTTCTCCCATCCTCTTTGTTGTTAGAAGTGAGGGAAGGAGAATCAATCCTCCCCCTCCTTCCATTCACCTCCCGACCAATTCTAACCAAGCTGTTAATACAGTAATCGGGGGTTATGATTTTCTCCCTTCTTGTTTCGCTGTGGGTATCTTCAATTCTCCTATTGGCTGGCCTCCGGCTTTTTTGCTGTTTCTGGGGGTGTGTGTCAGTTTCCTCAGCACAAGCCGTTTCTTCCACCTCATCCGCAATTCTTTCTGATCTTGGTCTTTGAGGTCGTTTATCCATCCCGGGGAGTAGGGAGTCTCTTACACAGGGCTCCTGCTTCCCTTGAACGTCCGTTACCTGCAGATGGTGGTGAGGGGGCAAGACTCTTTTGATGGTTTTCTCCAATGGTGCGTTCAGTAGCTTCGTGAGTTGTTTGCGATGGGGTGGGGGGGTTTCTGTACACCAGGTTCTTAAAGTCAGGTGTGCCGGGCAGAGATCAATATGCCGGTTAATAGACTCTTCATTGGACAGCCATGCCTCCTTAAGGAGGCGTCCACTCTTTGTATTGTCGCTGGCTAGGACTTGTGCTTCCTCGAAGTTGAAACGGTGTCCAGTTTCTGCCATATGTGTCCACAGTTGGGAGTACTGCTCNCTTAAAATATGAGACCTAAAAACATGATCAACTTTCTTATCAAAAAATAAATAAGCATGCCATCCATAAAATAAATCCCAACCTTCAAGAATCAATATATCTCTATTAGTTAAGTTAATCCAATCACTAATCCAAGTTAAAACCACCGCATCATAATATAATTTTAAATTTGGGGCTTTAAGTCCCCCTCTTTCCCGTGCATCTTGCAAAATTTTAAATTTAACCCTCGGTTTTTTCCCCTGCTAAATAAACCTATTGACACCTCTTTGCCACTCTTCCAAATTTAAATCCTTCTTTAAAATAGGTATCATCTGAAACAAGAAAAGAAACCTAGGAAGAACATTCATTTTAACCACCTAGATTCTCCCCAATAATGATAGCTGTAACTTTTTCCACTCATTTAAATCCTTTTGAACTTTTAACCATAACTTATCATAATTATTTTTATACAATTTAACATTAGAGGCAGTAATATAAACATCCAAGTATTTCACCTTTTTCACTATTTCAAAACCAGTTAGGTTACTTAAAGTCTCTTTATCTTTCAAAAGCATATTTTTAGATAATATTTTAGTCTTATTATTATTTACTTTAAATCCCAAAACTTTCCCATACTGTGTCAAAATCTGTATCAAATTTCTTGCTGAATCGATCGGTTGCGTTAAGGTAAAAACCAAATCATCAGCAAAAGCTCTAAGCTTATAGTCATTCTTGCCCAAAGTTATTCCTTTTATGATCGATGATTCACGAACCTGAATTAGTAAAATCTCCAAAGTCAATATAAACAATAAAGGTGATAATGGGCATCCTTGCCTCGTACCTTTCTCAATTTTGATTAAGTCTGTCAGTCCTCCGTTTACTACCACTTGCGCTGATTGTTGTTGGTAAATAGCCTTTAACGCTGATAGAAATCTGTCCCCAAAATTCATTCTATCCACCATTCGTAATAAGAATTGCCAGTCCAGCTTGTCAAAGGCCTTTTCAGCATCCAGGAAAATAAGAGCCGCCGGAATTTGATTATTTTTGTCTAGATATTCCAACAAATTTACAATTTGTCTGACATTATTCTTCATATATCTACCATTTATAAATCCAGATTGATCCACATGAATAATCCGTTTCAATACTTGCATTAGTCTATTAGCTAGGATTTTTGCAAAAATCTTATAATCCGTATTCAATAAAGATATTGGCCTATAATTTTTAGGCTGAGTCAAATCCTGATCCTCCTTTGGTATAAGTGAAATAAATGCACACCTCCAAGATGGTGGTACTTCTTCTCCTAACAAAATGCTGTTAAAAAGACATCTCAAGGGTTCTAACATTTCTTCAGACAACATTTTATAATAAATTGCCGTTAGCCCATCTGTACCAGGGGCCTTACCAACCTTCAATTGTTTAATTGCCTCTATAATCTCATCCAGCACAATCGGAGAATTCATCATTCCTTTTTGATCATCTGAAAGTCTAGGAAAATTTACTTGTTGGAGATAACTATCTATTTCAGAAATTTGTATATTCTCAGAGGCATATAATTTTGAAAAATATTCCGAAAAAGCCTTTTTAATCAAATCTTGCTGGAAAACCTCTTTATCTTTGTAATTTATTTTCTCAATAACTCTTTGTTTTTGTTTCTTTCGTAATTGATAAGCTAACCACCTTCCAGGTTTGTCTGCGTTACAGAATGTATTATGTTTCATATATGTCAGGTTAACTGCCATTTGATCAGCCAATAACATATTAAATTGTTCTTTCAGCATTGCAATAGATACCTTTAAATTATTATCCATTGGGTTTAAAGAGAAAGCTTTTTCTTTTATTTTTATCTCTTGTTCCAAATCCCTATGCCTTTGTAACTGCTTTCGCCTCTGAGCAGTATTCATTGAAATTAAAGCACCTCTCATGAATGCTTTGCTTGCATCCCATACCATTGACATAGAAGTGCCTTTATTCATATTCAACATAAAAAAGTCTTTTAAGTGATCTTTAAGTTTCTGTACATTAGTTTCATATTTTAATAAATTCTCATTTAATCTCCAAGTCCTTTTACTTCCACCATCCATTGAAAATTCCATCCATACAGGACTATGATCTGATAAGGTCCTAGGAAAAATCTTCACTTTTTTAACCTTAGGAATTAAGTCACTGGTAATCAGAATAAAATCAATTCTAGAATGAGATTGATGTCTGTCTGAAAAAAAAGTAAAATCACTTTCTCCTATATTCCAATCTCGCCATATATCTTTTAACTCCAAATCCTCTTGCAATGCAAAAAAACTTTTAGGCAATTTAATTTGAGTTGAAGCTTTAGAAAAAGTCTTTTTATCTTTTTTAGGGTCTATTACACCATTCCAATCTCCCATCATAATAACAGATTTATAATCCAATTGAGTTATCTTTTGATGTAGAAGACTGTAAAATTGTTTCTGCTGCTGATATTGGTTAGGTGCATATAAACCAACAATAAGGCATTTTTTCCCATTCAATAAAAGTTCAATAAACACAAATCTTCCTTCTGTATCAGAGTCTATTAACTTTGGCAATAATTCTTTCTTAACATAAAGAACTATACCTGCTTTTTTCTTTGGTGCAGGGGCAATAAAATGTAGACCCAATTTAGAGTTGATCAAATACTTTTGATCTTTTGATGTAATATGCATTTCTTGCAGACATATAATATCATTTTTATATTGTTTCAAATAATGAAATATTTTCTTCCTTTTTTGTGGTGAATTCAATCCATTAACATTTAAAGTCATTAACTTAGCCATCTTTTGGCTTTTGGAGCTTCTGGAGCATTCCTTGCAGGTCTGCCATGACAGATCTTTTGGATCTAGCCCCTCCCACTGGCTCTGAAGTAAACGAATATGTTTGAGGCATAGATTCTTTTTGTTGTTCTCTTTCCCTTCATTTATAAGCTGCACATGTCATTCTCTGCTCTTTTGAATTATCTTTTACCTCCATCATTTGTTGACTCTGAAAATCTCCTGCAGGTAACGATGTAGCTCTAGCCAATTCTACAATCAGTTGTTCCACTACTTCTTCCATTCCTTTAGTTGGTGATGTAGGAGGTGAATCAGCTTTCAGAACCGTTAGATAAAAATCTTTAGCCTTCTGAACTGTATCAAGTTTGTAACGATTCCCAGCATAATTCAGAGCTATTCCAACAGGTATCTCCCATCTAAAAGGCAATTGTCGCTTCTTTAACTCCTGGGCCAGAAAGGCAAATTCCTTTCTTTTTTTAAAGATTTTTGAAGGTATTTCTTTCAATAGTATAACATCTTGAGCAGCAATCTGAAATCTCTGCTGATAAAAAGCTTGTATAATATCATTTCCGCGTGTTTTTCTGGAGAAGTAGACAACAACATCTCTAGGCAATTTTCTCTGACGTGCTACCCATGAGTTTACTCTATATGCTTTTTCAATTTCTCCATATATAATTTCAGGATCGCAGTCAAAAACCAAAGCTAAGGCAGCTGCTATCTCCTCCCTCAGTTTTTCTTGTAAATTCTCTTTAAGGCCTCTAATCCTTATGGCATGCTCCATTTCTCTGTATTGTGACATTACAATATCATTTTGAACAATCTCCACACCTTCTTCAACTTTTTCTAATCTCTCCTCCATTCCCTCCATTTTCTCCACCACTTCATCCATATGTTCCTCTATGCAATCCACATGAAATGCAAAACCTTGAAAAATTTGGGACATATTTTCACACAATTCATCATTTTTCTTACCAAGAAGTTCTTCTGTTTACACCCTCATTTTGTTGTACTATTTGTTTAGAAATTTGTACCAGAGAGTCCTGTAAATCTTTAAGAGTAATGTAGGGAGGAGGCGAGGGTGGGGTTTTTTTAGCTTTCTGCTGTGTAGATTGTACAGCTGGAGAAGAAGTAGCTGCTTTAGGTACTGCAGAAGTTCCAGTACGTTTAAAAGCCATTTTAAATTTAAAAGGGTCTTAATAGTCAATCCAGAACAGCAAGTATTTAAACAAATTTTTCTTGATTTTTTTTAAAAAAATCTTTACAGTCTTTACAATGTAGCAATCCACAACCGGAAGAGAAGTGAAAGTTTCCCTTTGAAACAAAGAAGCGGCTCGCCCGCAGCCATTTTTCCCCCCCAAAGTTAACTTTCAATTATAACAATTGAGAAGAAGCCTTTGTTCTTTCTGAGTTAAAGTTATATTTTTTTTCCAAACAAGTCCAAGTTCCTGGTCAGCTCTGTCTGATGTTTTACTCACATTAAAATTTTTTCAAAGTTTCAGAGGTGGAGACGACGTCTGGCTTTGCTGCAAAGACGAAGACATCCTGGTCTGCGGAGGAAGCTCTGAGCTCCGGAGGAGTTCTCACCTTCGTCTCCCTGGAAGCTCCTAGGGAGACTAGGGAACTCTACTCCTACTCAGAGTAAAGCTCGCCTTCTCTCCTTCTCCCGGAGAGAAAGCTCAAGCCGCCAAACAGCTGATAGACGCTGTTTCGGCAGCTTTAACGCAGTCCCGGATGGGAGGCTGTCAAAAAGCCTCCATCGGCCGTCGCCAAGCCACGGGAAGTCTTCTAAGATACACTTATTGTTTATTCCAATAAATCCAGGATCAGCTGGATGAAATTAGGCTCCATGGGGGAATCCCCCTCCCCACAACTGTCAGCAGCCCCTCCCTGTCTTGGAATACTATTTCTCTCTTCCATTGGCATTACTTCTCTCTGCTTTCCTTTGAGAGGCAGAATCAGTTTTCCACATCAACCAGTGAGAAATCGCAAAAGCCCTGAGCCCCTTTTTGCTTTGATTTTGGCTCTTCTCTTCTTGAAATTGGGGTTGTGTCCCTTGGAAAGAGGCCTGGAGCTGCCTCAGATTCAAGGGAGCAGAAGGGGACCCAAAAAGAAGGGAGAAACCTCTGTGTTGTTGTTGTCTTGAAAGGGAACTTAAAAGAGCAGCTCCACTTTCCCTTCCTTGAAAGAAACAATCCAAGATCACTCAGAGTTCAAAGCAGCCAGAGAGGAATTTCCTTGGACCCCCAATTTCTTGCTGGAGTTTTTCAGGCTGAGTCCCTGGGAAGGACTCAGAATCAGCAGTCCTTGTGGTTGAGCATTTTCCAGATCTGGAGCATTTCCTAAAACTCTTGGAGACGCTGCAGGTGTGGAGTGGGAAGTAGTGGGAGACATTCCTGCCCCTCCAAGTTTCCCATCCACCTTCCAGGCTCTGGAGGGGCTCAGAGTTAATTCCGGGGGTGACGTTTCTGCAGAGCCCCCAGAGGTGACCATGAGCAGCAAGATGGAGGTGGAGGATGGGATGGAGACGCACGTCTGCCGCCTGGATGGCTTCTACCCCAGGGAGATCAATGCCGTCTGGACGAGGGACGGGGAGGTCTGGCTGCAGGACACCTTCCGTGGCTCCGTGGCCCCCAACGCGGATGGGACCTTCCACGCCTGGCTCAGCATCCCGATCGATCCCCAAGAGAGGGGCCGCTATCGGTGCCACGTGGAGCATGACGGCCTGCAAGAGCCTCTGGACATGGCTCTGAAGGGTGAGAAGCTGCAGGGAGGGAAAGGCTGGGCTCTTTGGCAGGCTGGAGAGTTGTGGGAGAGGAATCCCACAACCTGAACTTTAATCCACTGCTTTTTCCATTGTAGAAGTTGGTGGGCCTGCAGGGACCATACCATGGAACTGGCTTCAGGGGATGTAAAGGAAACTACAGAATCCCGTCACAAGAGCTGGCAGATCCTGATGAAATGCCCTTAGATAACTTAGCCTTTCTTCGTCCCCTGTTTCCTACCTGCAGCAGAGGAGTTATGCTGAGCACAGATACACTCTTGTTTAATTTTAGATTTGTTACAAAAATCAGGAGGTGTCTGGGAGCCCCCATTTTGAGTACCAAATTTTGTTAAGATTTGTGAACTGCAGCTAAATTCATGAAATGGGTAAAGTGGCAGGACTGACACATCGTTATTTAGACAAGGGGCTGGTGGTCTCATTTTTTTCCCATCAGAAACTACCACACCCTTCTCTCTTTACAGTGTGATGTCCTTCACTTGGGAAACAAAAATGGGTGGAGAATACCTGGCTTGCTAAAAAACATTTTGTAATGGCGGTTGATAGGAGACTGGATAGGAGTCAGAAGCATAAAGTGTATACACATGCATAGTGTATGTTTATATGTATAAAGTGTATAGATATACACATACACTATGTGTGGATATACATTATATTCACACATATATACATTATATCCACACATGCATGAGCACACAAATATGCACACTTAATATATACATATATATATATATGATAGTTAATTAGATAGATAGATAGATAGATAGATAGATAGATAGATAGATAGATATAGACAGACAGACAGAGATAGATAGATAAATATGTGTTTCTGTCTGTCTGTCTGTCTGTCTGTCTGTCTGTCTGTCTGTCTGTCTGTCTGTCTGTCTGTCTGTCTATCTATCTATCTATCTATCTATCTATCTATCTATCTATCTATCTATCTATCTATCTATCTATCTCAAATGGTGAAGGTAATTTTCTCCCTGTGTTCTGCCCTGATCCTCAAGGAGAACTTCCACTTCTGGACAAGCCCCATTAATACAGATTCATCGTAAGAAAAAGCTCCAATTTAGGTTGATCTGGGACTGGAAACTGAATCCTCTGGACATGAATAGAAGAAGGATTAGTCTGTTTAGTCTTCAGGAAAGAGTGATGTTGGAGGGTTGGATATATGATAGGCCTTTCCTGGAGTCTTCCTCCTAATCCTGGTTTGTGTGCCACAAGTGGATCCCTACATCTGGGTTCCTTTTCTGGTAAGTTAAAAGCTCCATATGTGAAGGCTGAAACAATTTCTATCCTGGCCAGATGACTGAGAGTGTTTGAAAGAAGGATTAGTTCCTTTCTTCTCCTCTAGGGGGACAGACCAATCCTACAAGAGATAAAGAAAATGAAACTATATACTTAAAAAACAGAGAGGCGATATCAATCCTTTCATTTTTAAATCATAAGGTGCCAACATTCAAGTTTAAATAGAATGTTAAGAATGCAGTATTGCAAGGTGACTCATTGTTCATTTCAGGAGTTCGATCCTGACTGGCTTAGGGTTGACTCAGCCTTCCATCCATCCGAGGTCGGTAAAATGAGGACCCAGATTGTTGGGGGCAAGAGGCTGACTCTGTAAATCCCTTAGAGAGTTGCTTTCTAGGCTGGTGGTTTAGCATCTAGATCAGGGGTCTTCACACTCGGCCCTTTTATGACTTGTGGACTTCAACTCCCAGAATTCCTCAGCCAGCATGCCTGGCTGAAGAATTCTGGGAGATGAAGTCCACAAGTCATAAAAGGGCCAAGTTTGAAGACCCCTGATCTAGATCAAACTGGCTTGTACAGCTTGTAATAGTTTTGTAACAGAGCTTGTAGCAGCTACGTTGTTATTTCTGAGGACCTTTAGTAGGCTTATGCTGATTAACAGGTTTTAGAGATGGGTTCATGGAGAATGGGGGGAGAAATAGAGTGAAGAGTTGCTGGCTTTACTTTAAGGGAGAGTGATAAATTGTTAATCTTCATCATACTTGCTTGGATTGAAAGCGGGGGTTTTCTGTCTATTTTTCTTTGTATAAGTTTTACAATAGACAGTATGTATAATGTGTAATAGAATCTTCAACCTTTTTTTAAAGTGTGCACTCTGAGATTTCTGCCATTAATACACTTTAATTAAAAACAATTAAAAATTGCAGTTATTGCATTTTTTTAAAAAATGCACTTATATTTGATCCTCCAAAGTTTGGCAAATAATCGATATGCTGAGCGCAGCATTCAAACACTGCATTTTTCCAGATTGCCATTTATGGGTTTTCACGGTTTAGAAAAAACGAAACACGGGATCAATTGCACAGCCGGGCTCCTTTCCCCCTCACCATTGCACACATACTGTGAGAATTCCAACATTGTTTGCTGAAAATAAAGGGTTTTGTTTTCTTCTCACTTCAGTTGCTGCCTGTTATTGGAAGTTGGAAATAGCAAGGATTTTACGCTCCTTGTTGATCAGAAACCCCGATTTCACTTTGAGAGGAAGGGGAGGAACCAAGGCAAAACCTGGAAGGAGCAAGAACTGGGGGTGGGGCTCCTGTGTGTTCATTTTGGGAAGAGGCAGCCATTTTGCTCCTGGGTCCAGATCTTTCTCCAGCATCTCCAGCTGATCTTCCGCAAAATGGCCGCTTGGTCTTGGCTTGGTGGGGGCAGCAACAGAGGCGGCTTTTCCCTCAGATCCACCTTTGCCTCAGGCTGAGGGCCGAGTGGCTGGTCTCTGGGCCTCATCCAGGGGCCCTTTGGGAGACAGGAGCTCAGGGACTGGCCGGAGCCCTCCTGGTCCCCTTGCAGGAGGGCAGCTTCTCCTGCCTCTGAGAGGTCCTCTCTGGGCTCTTCAGGGGCCCAGTAGGATGCCCTGGCCCAAGAGAGCCTCGATTGATGGGAAAGAGGTCCCCCATATTATAGGGGATGCTTTCTGGGCAAGGAGGAGTGAAAAGGCTGGGGGTCTTTCACCCCAATTCCTTTTAAGCTTCCCTGATGCCCTCAAGAGCTGCCATCTTTGAGAGCCTAAAAAGTCTACAGTTTAAAGCAGGCGTGTCCCACTTGCAACGCGAGAGTCACATGCAGCCTTGGACAATGCAACCCCACAAAATTTTTAATACAATAAGCAATATCAAAATAAAAGAAGTGTATATTAACTCTATAGCAGTGGTGGCGAACCTATGGCACGGGTGCCAGAGGCGGCACTCAGAGCCCTCTCTGTGGGCACGCGCGCCGTCACCCCAGTCCTAGGCCTTCAGCTGGGTTTTATAAAACCTTTTCGCTTTAGGCCTCCGCCGCCGTGTACAAAAAAAAAAGGTTCAATCAATCAGCCAATTTCAACTTCTCGCGGAAAAAAAAAGATCTTGCAAAGTTGGAATTGATTGATTGAACTTTTTAGTCCCACCCAGTCTGCCGTTACCACCGCAGCCATGCCCACCCAATGGGCCACACCCATCCAATGGGCCACCCACCCGGCACCTGACGATGCGTAAGTGGGTTTTGGATTGCAGTTTGGGCACTCGGTCTCTAAAAGGTTCGCCATCACTGCTCTATAGTATATAATTTATATGCAGCCCAAGAATTCCTTTTTATTCAGTGCGGTCCAGGGAAGCCGAAAGGTTGGAGACGGCTGCTTTAAAGCATTTTGTGAGAATTCCGTCAATATTTGAGCGTCTTCTACCGATTCAGAAGTTTTAGAAATGTGCTTATTTATTAGAGACCTCTGACTGGCCAGCTTTGACTTGAAAATGCCACAAGAGCCTTTGAGCACTTTCATCCAGAGCAAAAACCACTCTGAGTTTCTGACCTGCAACATTGAATCATACCTAGGGCTGGGAGGGACTTCAGAGGTCTTCTAGTCCAACCTCCGGCTCAAGCCAGGAGAGCTTATACCAGGGGTAGGCAACCTTGGCTCTTTTATGACTCGTGGACTTCAACTCCAGAATGCCTGAGCCAGCCATGTTGAGGGGAAAGGGAGAGGTTTCCATGCTGAGCCATGCTGGCTCAGGAATTCTGGGAGTTGAAGTCCACGAGTCATAAAAGAGCCAAGGTTGCCTACCCCTGGGCCTTATACCATCCTGGGAAAATGGTTGTGCAGTCCATTTTTGAAAACCTCCAGTGATGGAGCACCCACAACTCCATGAGGCAAACTGAGTAATTGTTCTCACTGTCAGAAATGTTCTCCTTACTTCTAGGCTGGGTCTCTCTTAAACAAGCTTCCATCCCTTGTTTCTTGTCCTGCCCTCTGGGGCTTTGGAAAAGAAGTCAATCCCCTCTTATCTGTGACAGCCCCTCAAGTAATGACAGACAGTTATCATGTCCCCCCAAATCTTTCTCTTTGCTAAATTAGACTCCTTTAACCGTTCATCATATGATTTAGCCTCCAGACCAGGGGTCTCCAACGTTGGCAACTTTAAGACTTGTGGACTTCAACTCCCAGAATTCCTCAGCTTTGCTGGCTGAGGAATTCTGGGAGTTGAAGTCCACAAGTCTTAAAGTTGCCAACGTTGAGGACCCCTGCTCCAGACTCTTTATCATCTTTTTTGGATCTCTCTTTAACAAGCTTCCATCCATTACTTCTTGTCTTGCTGTCTGGTATTTTGGATAATAAGTCAACCTCCTCTGTGACAGCCCCTCAAGTAACGCCAGAAGATATCGTGTCCCCGCCCCCCTCCGCCATCCTTCTCTCCCTTTGTGCCTGGACGTCTGCCCAGCAACTATGACGACATGGGAATACTGTTTTTTTTCTATTGGTTGACCTCGCCCAATCGCCTGCGTGCTGTCGATTGTTGCGCTTGTTCATCAACGGGAGGCGCCTCTTTTCTTTGGCCGCGACTTCCGGGAAGCGGGGCGCAGGTGGAGGATCGCGGCCGGGATGGCTCTGCGCCCTGCGCCCCTCTTGATCCTGGTGTTGGTGGTGGCCGCCCTGCAGGAGAGCTGCTTCGGTGAGTCCCTTTGGGGGCCGGGGGTGGGTGGGTTTTCAGGCTCTTTTTATCTGCCAGGGAAACTTTCTCTCTCTCCCCCCCCCCCCCCAAAAAAAAAGTTTATTCCCAGAAAGAGAATCCTGATTCGGTCCTCTGTGGGAAGTCAGCCCTCCAGAGAAGGAAATATTAAAAGGGCAGAAAAATATATTTCCTGTAAGGTTTTTCCACTTAGCCTCACAACTGCCCCAGCATTACTCAGGAATTTAAAAGAGCCAAAGAAACTCCTGAGTCGAGGTTTCAGCAAGCAAACAACTTTTATTTTGATCAAAATAGAGTTGGATGACCCCCATCTGTAGAGAGATGAAGGCAACAACCAGAAAAGATGTCTTCCACCTTTTATACCTTTCCAGAACAAAAAGATCAGGTCTTGGTACTAGGCATAAGATGGCACAAAAAAATAATTCCTAGATGATGACTCATACACAGCAACCCAGGCTCCATCCGTAACTCCTTTTCCCCACTCCCCTTACTGTGCTCTTTTCATATAAGCAATCACCTATACCTAAAGCATGAAGCCCTTACTTTTCCAATATATATATATAAAGCATCTGATCAAGCAATTAACTACAAAATAATGATTACAAAATAACAAAACAATGATTACATGATAACACTATAAGTATCAATATAAAATGGTTACTATATGTAACATAAATGCTAACGTCAAACTTAAACATACTAAAATCATAAGCACAATAAAATCCCTTCATTCCTCCAAGGATATTAAAGAGACAGAAAAGCATGCCCAGTTTTTTTTAATAGCCCCAAGTTTGCCTCCCCCAAGCAGATGTACAAATGCAGATGTAAACCACCAGGAAAGTTGGAGCTAGAAGCTTAGGAAGACAAAGACACCTAACATCTGCATACCCCACCCAAACTCTAAAAGTCATTAGCCCCAGCACCAGGGAAGCAGGATATGACCTTTGGTCATAATAGGACTAACCCATCACCATCAGAATACCAGAAAGGCACACCCAGACTCAGGTGAGAATACGTGACACAGGAAATACAAAGCCTCAACACAGGAACAGGAAGCAACTTCAAACAAAAGGCTTCAGAGGATATAGAAACCTACTCCCCGCATGTGCTCAGCCCTTTTTTCTCTCCTCTTTCCTGCCAGAACCATCTTTCGGTTTGGCTCTTCAATAAACTGCAACCTTCTTTCTAAAGCTGTTGCCATGTTGTTTATTTATCCCCGGTTTGGATGAACCAGGATGAAGACTTTTCCTTCAACACCTCTTTCTAGTCTGCTCCCTTTGGCCACTTTGACATCAGGCCCCAAAGCTGCTGCTGTGTCCCTCCCACCCCAGGAGAACAGGACAAGGGTCGCCCCTCCAGATGTCAATCAAGTCTATCTGGGCACCCCCAAAGTGAAAATTGGCCTAGTTTATGTCTTGTGAATTGAGCTTGTCCTTTAAGGAAGGGCTGAAAAATGTTTGATGCTTCAGGATCAGGAGTTTGCAGGATAGAAATGGAAATAATGTTCTGTGTTTATCTTTGATTTAAAGACGGCTTTAAAGGTAACAAGAGGCTGGCTTTAGGGAGAGGACCCCAGCTGAGTCCACCCAACCAACCAACATGGATGATCTCAGCAGGAACTCCCAAGCAGCCTCAGTGGGGGGAGGGAGTGGGGTCAGGGGGGAGAGGCCCCATGGGTTTCTGGGGGGAGGGGGAAGAGGAATTCTGGGAGTTGAAGTCCAGACTGAAGTCCAAGCAGCTGAGTCTGAGAAACATTGAGTTAAGCCAGGGGTAGGCAACCTTGGCTCTTTTATGACTCGTGGACTTCAACTCCCAGAATTCCTGAGTCAGCCATGCTAGCTGAGGAATTCTGGGAGTTGAAGTCCACAAATCATAAAAGAGCCAAGGTTGCCTACCCCTGAGTTAAGCTTTTGCATTGAGAGTCGTTGACCATGTAAACTTGAGTAGGATAGCCCAGATCATCCCCCCCAAGCTGGCTGGGGGACATTTCTGCCTGCCTTTATGCTGACAAAGTGCAGGATCCGCACCAGAGGAAGACAAGTTTCTGAGCATCTTCTATGAAAAGTGAAGAAAATATTTGAGATGCAGAGTAAATCTGGTCCACTAGAAGCACTTGGGAATGGTGGTTTTGGTGCCCTAATTGGGCTGCTGAAATGAGATTTCTGTAGAATGGGGGTGAGCGCCATGGAGTCCGGGGTTCAAAGTCAATTCCTGCTCAGATACCTGAACTCTGGGATAGGAGGGGTAATTTCCCAGCTGGGAGGGGTGAGGAAAAAGATCCAGGGGGGCCATGTAGCTTCACTGCTGTTCCCTTCGCTCCCCCTTTGACTGCCCTCCTAGCCAATCAGTTTGAGTCTCCCCCAAGGATCCCATGGCCTCTGTTCCCTCCTGGATCCCTCTTTCCTGCCCTGTGTTATAAAATCTCCCCTCAAATCTTTACTTATTAATAATGTTGACCCCCAGTGGGGTGAGAATTATTTGAAAGTTGGGGTGACCGGTTGGGGTTTCCTGCTGCTTTTGAGATTCTGGGGTTGGGGCTCCCTTCCTCCCTCTGGGGTGTCTGCAGCTTCCTTGGGGCAGAGACTGAACAATCCAGGAGAGCCTTGCTGGAAGTAGGGAGGGAGCATTTGGGGGGGGCTCAAGTAGGGTTTGAGGAACCTGCTCTTTCTTTGACCTTGCTATCCCCTTCTCTCTGCCCTCCAATCCTTCGGCCGCCCCAGAAACTGTTTCTTTGCCTCTCAGTTCCTTCCTCTTTCCACTCCTCTTCCTCTCCCATCAGTTCGCCCTTCTTTTCTCTCTCCTTTCTCTGCCCCCAGTTCTCTTTTCCTTCATAGACCCTCAAATTGCTGCCTTTCTGTGTCCCATAGTATTAGGGTTCCTCAGCTAAAGCCCCTAACTTTGCCAATCTGGGTCCCTTCCAGGCGCCTCCTTGCACTCCATGAAGTATTTCTACACCTCCATCTCGGACCCCAGTCAGGGGCTGCCCCAGTATGTCGCTGTGGGGTGCATGGATGGTCAGGTCTTTGCTCACTACGACAGCAACAGCCGGAGGATGGAGCCTCGAGTCTCCTGGATGGAGAAGGTGGGGAAGGAGGACCCCCAATACTGGGACAGAGAGACCCAGATTCAACGTGACAATGAGGAGCCGTTCAGAGCAAACCTGGAGATTGCGAGGACTCGCTACAATCAGAGCGAAGGTGAGTGATGGGTCGGGTGTCTCCTCCTGCCCCATGTTCCCCTCCCCAGGAACCAGAGGAGGGGGAAAACCAGGGGAAAGGCTGCGTCCACATATTATAAAAATGTAAAAAAGATGTTGAGACTCTAGAAAGAGTACAGAGAAGAGCAACAAAGGTGATTAGGGGACTGGAGGCTAAAACATATAAGGAACGGTTGCTCGAATTGGGTATGTCTAGTTTAACGAAGAGAAGGACGAGGGGGGACATGATAGCAGCCTTCCAGTATCTCAGGGGCTGCCACAAAGAAGAGGGAGTCAAGCTATTTTCCAAAGTGCCTGAAGGCAGGACAAGAAGCGACGGATGGAAACTAACCAAGGAGAGAAGCAACCTGGAACTAAGGAGAAACTTCCTGACAGTTAGAACAATTAACCAATGGAACAACCTGCTTCCAGAAGCGGTGAATGCTCCAACACTGGAAGTTTTTAAGAAGAGATTGGACAGCCATTTGTCCGAAATGGTATAGGGTTTCCTGCCTGAGCAGGGGGTTGGACTAGATGACCTCCAAGGTCCCTTCCAACTTTACTACTACTACTACTACTACTACTACTACTACTACTACTACTACTATTATTATTATTATTATTATTATTATTATTATTATTATTATTATTATTATTATGTCTTTTGAATATGTTTATTCTTTTTTATATTAATATAAGTGTCCTTGCCGCCGTAACTGAACTATTCGGCAGACTGCAGAAAACATTTGACAGTTCTCTGTCTGTATATTGATATGGATAGTGATATAAAATAAAGAATAGACCACAATCTTGTGCCCCCCCCACCATGAAAGTTGGAGAACTTGACCTTGGTAGACATCCTGCTTTGAGGAAAGAAGGGAATTACAGATCTCCTTCCCCACCCCCACTCCCCCCCACAAAAAAGCAGGTGGATCCTAAGAAAATTCTGGTGGAAACATGTCCTCCTATTTCTATTTTCAGCCCAGAGAAATGGGGGGATCAAGTGCAGATCCACCCCGGGAGACTAAATCTCTTTCTGGCACTCCCTTTGTGGAGGGTTGAGTGTGGTCCAAATGCCTGGAAGCTTCTTCTCATCCTCCTGTTGGAGGGAGAAACTGGAAGGCCAAGCGGGGTAGGGACTCTTGAATGGGGATGGGTGGGGGGGTGGGGAGGCACAAGGCCACTTCCAGGATCTTTCCTGTCTTGAGGGAAAAGGACAGGAAAGAAAGAAACCCACATTTGGGGCCCTTCATGAGTCGCTCAGAGGCATCGTGGCTTCCCATTCAGGCTGAACTCCTGCACTGCCCTCTTGCTGGGGCTGCCCTGGAGGAAGGGAGACCTTCTTCTGCAGCCCCCTCCCCCCCTTCTGCCATCTTTGGGGGACAAGATTCACCTTCAAGGAACCTTATTTAGGGAGGGGCGGCAAGCAAATGTGTGTGTTAGATCGCGCAGGCAGTAAGACACGAGTCGAGTGACAGTCAGCTCTCGGTTTATTGGCAAGGCATCAAGTAAATCCGGACTGGCTCTCTGGGCCAGGGGAGCCCTCTTTTATGGGATTCCCCTGGCTTGTAATCACACAATTCCATTGGCTGGCAAGACCCTGTTGCTAGTTAGCCAACCAGCAACGGGCATGAAACTGTATGCAGATGGAGAAGGGCAATCACCCTTAATGGGCGATCAATGGTGAAGGGCAATCACCCTTAATGGGCGATCAATGGTGAAAGGCAATCACCCTTAATGGGTGATCAGGATATGCATAGGGGATTAAGGGGGGGGAATACAAAGAACACAACAGTGTGTGTAATGATAGGCTGCTTTTGGCTGAGGTAAACCTTCTCCACAAACATCAGCCATTTTCCCTCCTTTCATCCCAAGGAGGTGCAGCCCCCCTTCTTCTGCCCTTTCCTTGCCCATCCCCCCCCCCAGGCAGGCACCCCAGAGATCTTCCTGTTCTGCCCCTGATCCCCAAGGATCCCCCCAGATCCCTCCAGGCCCCCTGCTGGCCTCTCAGGGGAGCAGAGCTGGACCCAGAGGGCTCCCCCTGGTGGAGAAAGGAGGAAGGAGGCCGGCCAGAGTGGAGGGGAGCCTCCTTTCCAGGCCAAACAGCCCCAAATGTCCCAACCTTTCCTCCAAGGGAGGCTGCTTCCACCCTCCCATCCTCTGGGTCGCCTCCTCTGGACCTTCCCCAGCTCCCTCCCGTCCTTTTTTGAGGTCTGGTGACCAGAACTGGCGGATGATATTCCAGATGTGGTGGCAGCCTTGATTTATGTAAAGGCTTTTATGACATTAGCCTTTGTGTTTTCAATACCATTTTAATGACCGCGGACAATCTGTTGGCCTTTTTAATTTTCCATATAATTTTTATTAAATCTTTTCAATGAGAAGCTTAAAAACAAATAGGAAGTAATGTAAACTAGAGGAGACCAAAGAAAGAAACCAAAGAACAAGAAAGTACAAGAAAAAAACGAGTTGAAGGAAATCACCTTTTAATTTTTTTATATAGTTTGTATTGAACCTTTTCAGCAAAAGATAAAAATAATAATAGAAAGTAACATAAAAGAGATAAAAGAAAAATAAAATAAAAAAGAAATTAAAAAGTACAAGAAAAGAAAACAAGTTGAAAAAAAAATAAAGAAAAAAGACATAAAGAAGTGGCTTCTGATATGGTGTGCGCATGTGCGTGATGGCAGACCTACTGTTTTCGGCTCCGTAGTCTCCGCGGGGTCCTCAGCGGAGATGGGGGAGCCTTGAAAGGTCCGGGGGTGCTCGCCGGCCGGAGTTGGAAGGAGGAGAGGGTCGGCGAGCGAAGAGGACGTGTCGGACCGCGGGACCACCTGGGCGGAGCCGTGAGCCGTGAGTGGAGAACGGAGCGGCCGAGCGGAGAGGCCTGGCGGAGAAGTTGGAGAGGCCGGGCGAATAGAGCGGAGCCGGGCGGCCTGGCGGAGAAGTCGGAGAGGCCGGGCGAGTAGAGCGGAGCCGGGCGGCCGGGGAAGCCGGCGGCCGGTCGT
>NW_015390591.1:4818-16496 GCF_001527695.2 Protobothrops mucrosquamatus | reverse complement strand
GTGGGAGCTCCCACCCTCTGGAACGAACTGCCCCCAGAGATCAGGGTGATCCCTGATCTCCCTTCCTTCCGCCGCGCCCTCAAGACGTGGTTGTTCCAGCTAGCGGGACTGGCCTAAGGGATTTTAAAGGGGTTTTAATTACTTTTAATTTGACATATTTAAATATTTCGTTTTAATCAAATTTTAATTAGGTATAATAGGTATAATATGTTAGTATTTTATCCAATTGTCAGCCGCCCTGAGTCCGCAAGGAGAAGGGCGGGATATAAATGTAAATAATAAATAAATAAATAAATAAATAAATATTCTTCACAGGAGTTATAAATATATTTTAGCCTCTCTGAAGCAGCCTTTCTTAACCTTTTGACCCAGCAGGATCCTTTGAACGATGTTTCAGGCCTCGGGGAACCCCTGAACATCCAGGCTCAGAGATAGGCCTGAATTGTTTCATGCATTAACAGTAATAACTAATAATAAAAAAATGAAACTTGTCTTTTCAAGGTGATCCCTGCACAAAAATTGAGTTCTGGGCCAGAGTTGAGAGAAGAACACACAATGTCATCTTCAGTAGAAATAAGATGATTTCTGGCTTAGGTTTTGATGCTTTTGATATAAGATGTCTGTTCTTATACAAAAACTGCAGCCAGATATTCAGTGCCTTCCTGTGAATGGCAGGAGATTCTTCTTGGACAGAAATCCAGAATCTTTTTTTTTCCCCTGAGCAGATCAGGGAATCTCCTCTGGAGGGCAGGATCAGACTCAGCTCAGGAGGATTTTCCTCTCCCTCCAAAGGGAAGGTCTCAGGCTGAGCAGAAGCTGCAGAGAAAGGATCCCCTCACCCGGTCACTCATGGGAGTGGAAAGGGAGGGAAAGGACTGGTCAGTTCAGTTCAACTGTACTTACAAGTGGTTTTCCCTCAGATTTGAGAGTTTCTGGCATCCTTCCTCACTCTCAAGCCCAACCAAAAGTAGAAAATTTTCAGGATTTCCTTTTTTTAAAAAACATTCAGGGTTTTTTTAATCCAAGAATTGAAGTCGAAACTTCTTCTCCAGGGCCTTGCAGAGACTGTAAACTTCAAACTTCATTTCAAAAGTCAGTAACCCTTTGGGTATGCAGATCAGACTGGGCCACTTGCTGTTGTCTCTGAGGAAAATATTCCTTTGTGGCCCTTCAAGGCTTCATTCCTATATTGAACTAAGCCATGGTTTGTTTCTTGTTAGCCCAAGATGGTGCTCTTTGTGAACTCAGACCAAGGTTCATGATCACAGGGATCCCTGCAAGCTTTTTTGCAAATTGACCAGATCCTCTTTGAGGCCACGAGATTCCCAGTTCCTCTTTGCAGCTGTAGATTCCTGCAAATGTTCCCTCTCTGGGATCCCTTCCTTTCCCCCCGAGAGTCTCCCCAACAGAGGAACTGCAGAAGGAAAGAAGGGAGAGGCTCCTTCCCTCCGTTTCTTCTGCGACTCCTTCTTTTCTCGGTCTCCCTCAGGATCCTCTGCTGGCTTTTCCAGCTTCCCTTTTCCTGGGGAGGTTCAGGGGCTCCATCCTGGGGGGAAAATGGAGGGAGGCAGGTCGAGGGATGGGAGAAGGGCGATTAGTGATGGGGGCTTTCTTTCCCTTGAATGCTAGGGAGGAAATGGGGGTATCAGTGTCTCCCACTAGTGTCAGAGTCCCGGCGTTGGTGTGTGTGTGTCTCTCTCTGTCTACCTTAAGAACTCACCAAACCGTGATCTTGTCCCTATTTCAGGCCTTCATACGTGGCAGTTGATGTATGGCTGTGAGCTCCGGGGAGATGGGAGCAAAGGTGGGTTTTATGACTTTGGATACAATGGGAAGAGCTTCCTCAACTTTGACAAGGAGACCCTCAGCTGGGTGGCTCCTGACCCCCAGGCCCAGCTCACCCAGAGGAAATGGGATGCTCTTTCAGCATGGAATCAGAGGAACAAAGTCTACCTAGAGGGAGAATGCGTTGAGTGGATAAAGAAGTATCTGTCCTACGGGAACCGGACGCTACTGAGAAAAGGTAAGTACCTGGATTGAGGCTGGACTTTCCTTCTTTGTAATTGGATTTTTTTGGGGGGGATGCATTTGGCCCCTTTGGGTCCCTTGTCTAGAGCCTGGTTGACCGCCTCCTCTCCTTCCAGCCCTTCTCCAAGACACGTGAAGCCCTGTTTGGTTCCCATTGCCAGGCAGCCATTAAATCAGTGGTTCTCAACCTGTGGGTCGGGACCCCATTTGGGTCGCCAAGCAAGGCTGTCTGCCATTTTTTTTGTCCGCCATTTTTTTCCCCCTTTTCCGGCGGGTGCCTTACCTCCCTTGGGCTGGGCCAGCTGGTGATTGGCCTGCTCCGTCTCTGCCGCTTGCCAGCTACGCCTCGGCTGGCACAGGGGGTGGAACCACGCATACGCGGCACTCCCGGGCAGGGAAAGTCCTCGACTTATGACCGGTTGGGTAGTCCTCGACTTACAACCGGTTTAGTCCTTGACTTACGACCGGTTGGGGTCACGGCATTAAAAAGGTTGAGAACCACTGCATTAAATGGACCAGGAAATGCAGCCTCTGCCTGGTGGGTGTCTGTGTGGATCAGGCAGCAAAAGCACTTGGGGGTGTCCTGTTCACAGCCCACAGTGAGGCAATAGGGCCTCTTGGGGTTCTTCAGTGAAACCACCATTACCCAAACTATAGTCAAGTGTGAGGGGCTCCCATATTTTCCTTCCAGCAGCTGTCCTTCCCACCACATCCTACAGGGGGCTCTCTCTCCCTGCTTTGCACCTGACGGTACACCTCTCATATCCACCACTAGAGGGCTCCCTGTCTACCATTGGTAGGACATTATCAGTGCCATCAGTTGGACAAAAAATGCCAAGGTTGAGGGGTTGTTCCCAGGGGGGAAAAATAACAAAGTTTCTGTGAATCTTTCTTTCATACCACAAACAGATTTCCACAATTCTGACTTAGTCTTTCCTCAATCTCCACTTTCAGGAACACACCGTCACCCCACAAGGGTGTCCACATCATAACCTTTTCCTGTGGTTTGTCATTATTTTCCCATTTAGTCCACCCCTCCCTCTTTGCTCTACCCCCGTTCTTTAATCTCTCCAGGATCAGGATCCATTGGGGAATTCCCCCACCGCACCTCAAAGTGCCAACAGCTCCTCCCTGCCCTGGGAGGGCTGTCTCTCTCTTCCATTGGCATCATCTCTCTCTCTGCCCCTCCCCTTTGAATTACAGAATATCTGTTCCATATTAACCAGGATGAGACTCCAAAAGCCCTTTTTGCTTTGATTCTGGCTCTCCTCTTCTTTAAATTGTGGTTGTGTCCCTTGGAAAGAGGCCTGGAGCAGCCTCAGATTCAGGGGAGCAGAAGGAAACCACAAAAGTAGGAGAAACTTCTGTGTTGTTGTTGTCTTGAAAGGGAACCTAAAAGAGCAGCTCCACTTTCCCTCCCCTGAAGGAAACAATCCAAGATCACTCAGAGTTCAAAGCAGCCAGAGAGGAATTTCCTTGGACCCTCAATTTGCTCCCGGAGTTTTTTCAGTCCCTGGGAAGGACTCAAAATCAGGAGTCCTTGTGGTTGAGTATTTTCCAGATCTGGAGCATTCCCTAAAACTCTTGGAGACGCTGCAGGTGTGGAGTGGGAAGTAGTGGGAGATTTTCCTGCCCCTCCAAGTTTCTCACCCACCTTCCAGGCTCTGGAGGGGCTGAGAGTTAATTCCAGGGGCACCGTTTCTGCAGAGCCCCCAGAGGTGACCATGAGCAGCAAGCTGGAGGTGGAGGATGGGATGGAGACGCACGTCTGCCGCCTGGATGGCTTCTACCCCAGGGAGATCGATGCCTCCTGGACGAGGGATGGGGAGGTCTGGCTGCAGGACACCCTCCGTGGCTCCGTGGCCCCCAACGCAGATGGGACCTTCCATGCCTGGCTCAGCATCCGGATCGATCCCAAAGAGAGGGGCCGCTATCGGTGCCATGTGGAGCACGATGGCCTGCAGGAGCCTCTGGACGTGGCCCTGGAGGGTGAGAGGCTGCAGGGAGGGAAAGACTGGGCTCTTTGACAGGCTGGAGGGTTGTGGGAAAGAAATCTGATCCCCAGAGGTGTCCAGATGTGAGCATACCTAAGCTTTAATCCACTGGTTTTTCCATTGTAGAAGTTGGTGGGCCTGCAGGAACGTGTCCATAGAACTGGCTTCAGGAGATGTAAAGGAAACTCCAGAATCCCATCAGATCCTGATGAAATGCCTTTAGATAACTTAGCCCTTCTTCTTCCCCTATTTCCTACCTGCAGCAGAGAACTTATGCTGAGCACAGATATACTCTTGCTTAATTTTAGCTTCGTTACAAAAATCAGGAGGTATCTGGTAGCCCCTATTTTGAGTACCAAATTTTGTTAAGATTTGTGAACTGCAGCTGACTTCATCAAATGGATAAAGCGGCTGGACTGATGCATCGTTATTTAGACAAAGGGCTGCTGGTCTCAATTTTTTCCCCGTTAGAAACTACCACACCCTTCTCCCTTTACAGTGCGATGTTCTTCACTTGGGAAACAAAAATGAAAGATGCAAGTCTTGGTTGGAGAATACCTGGCTTGCTAAAAACATTTTATAATAGGGGTTGATAGGAGACCGGATATGCATTATTACCGTGTAATCCCTTAATTTGGGTTTAGTTGAATATAGTTTTATTTTAATATATTTTTTAGTATAGATTGAATATACCCAGGATTTAATATATGCATATATTAAGGGTTTTTGTGTGTGTGTGTGTGTGTAATGTTGAAGGTAATTTTCTCCCTGTGTCCTGCCCTGATCCTCAAGCAGAACGTCCAATTCTGGACAAGCCCCATTAATACAGATTCAGAGTAATTGAAAAAAAACTCCAATTGAGGTTGATCTGGGAGAGGAAACTGCATCTTCTGGACAGGAATAGGAGGAGGATTAGCCTGTTTAGTCTTGAGGAAAGAGTGATGGAGGTCGGGGGGCATTATGTAATAGGCCTTCCCTGGAGTCTTCCTCCTAATCCTGGTTTGTGTGCCACAAGAGGATTCCCACATCCTGGGTTGCATTCCTGGGAAGTTAAATGCTCCATATGTGAAGGCTGAAACAATTTCTATCCTGGCCAGATAACTGAGAGTCTTTGAAAGAAGGATTAGTTCCTTTCTTCTCCTCTAGGGGGACAGACCAATCCTACAAGAGATAAAGAAAATGAAACTATATACTTAAAAAACAGAGAGGCGATAATCCTTTCATTTTTAAATCATAAGATGCCAACATTCAAGCTTAAATATACCGTTAAGAATGCAGTATTGCAAGGTGACTCATTGTTCATTTCAGGAGTTCGATCCTGACCGGCTCAGGGTTGACTCAGCCTTCCATCCATCCGAGATCGGTAAAATGAAGACCCAGATTGTTGGGGGCAAGAGGCTGACTCTGTAAATCCCTTAGAGAGTTGCTTTCTAGGCTGGTGGTTTAGCATCTAGATCAGGGGTCGTCACACTCGGCCCTTTTATGACTTGTGGACTTCAACTCCCAGAATTCCTCAGCCAGCATGCCTGGCTGAGAAATTCTGGGAGATGAAGTCCACAAGTCATAAAAGGGCCAAGTTTGAAGACCCTTGATCTAGATCAAACTGGCTTGTACAGCTTATAATAGTTTTGTAACAGCTTGTAGCAGCAGATATGTGATACGAATCCTATGATTTTCTAATAATAATAAAATGCAAATATTCAAGTTTAAAAATAGCACAGAATAGATGGTTGCCTGATATTGGGGCAAACTATAAAAAGAACAACAGTGAAAACATTTTTAATGTTTCCCAAGTTTTGTTCATATTATTAAGCTGTGGAGGTCTTTATTTCTGTAAGCTGCCAAGAGACACGAGCTTGTAAAGTGCTTTTGAGCTGAACAGGTAAAGATGAATGACAGCTGCCTTCATGCTGGGCTGGAGTGAGACAAAGGCAGCATCACGAGGACACCTCCTCTAAACAATAGTTGTCAAGGTGTCTTCATGCTTCCTGTTCTGCCCCAGACAGAACAGACGGCTTTAGTCCCATCCAGGACAGACAGATAACTTAGAGGAATAAACAAAGAATATCGCTTTATTTTCTAGGAATCCTAAACAATAACTCACTGTTATGTAGAGATACGTCCAGAAGCATATTTAGCGGTATTGGTTCACTCCACAGGTAATTTGATGATGGATTTTCCCCTCTTCTTCTGCATAAGCATCACATGTTGGCATAGGACATCCAAGCCGTGTGGCTAGAAGCCATGAGGCTTGGATGAAACAAAGGCACATTCCAAACAGGCTCATAGCCAGGAAGTCTTGTAATAAACTTTAGTGGCTCCTCCTTTCCTCCCACTACTGACCTATTAACATGGGATAGCTGACTAGCTAAAACTACATTACCCATAAGCCATCTCTTAAGGAGACAGCACTTAACCAAATAAATGCCAGATATTCTAACATACAGACCTACATGCTCTAGTCAGGGTTACATAGAGTTACACAATCCAGAATACTTCCCATAGAGCGAGCATGTCAAACTCGTGACATGACGTCGTGTGACGTATCGAGACATTTTCCCCATTTCCGGCAATGGGGTGGGCATGGTTTCGGCATGACACATCCGGTCCGCGGGCCGGCAGTTTGACATGCCTGCCTTAGTGGGACATGAATAGGAGCTCCTTATTAACTTTGGGAATTTCCAGTCCTTTGGCTTTATTAGGTCCTTCCCCCAATTGGGATGATTGTTTGGGGTTTTCCTTCAGTGATCTGCCCTTTCTCCCAATTCAGTTCCAGAATCCAACCTGGGGCTCATCGTCGGCTGCGTTGTGGCTGGTCTTGTCCTGGTGTGTGTGATTGTTGGGATCTATGTATTCTTCAGTAAGTATCCTTTTCTGGGTGATGGAAGGAAGATGGGGAGGTTCCTCCCAAGTCTCTCTCTTTGGGGAGTTTCTTCAGGGCTTCCTCCTCTCCTGTTTTCCCAGCCCTCTTGGGGAGCATCTGAGATCTCGGCCTCTTGCTGGGACTCCATTCTCGATTCAGCTGAGTCTGAGGTTGGGACAGTCCCGTCTTCTTCTGTGTTGGGAAGAAGCATCCCAGTTCCGTCCCTTTCAAAGTCTTTGGTCAAAGAGCAGCAGAGAAAGATTTCCATGAAAACCTTCCTCCCCTCCCAGCTGCTGCTGCTTCCCCAATTCCCCTCCATCCATCTCGGAGGCAGCAGGTCTCCCTTGGGACAAATCAGGAGATACATTTAATAATAATAATAATAATAATAATAATAATAATAATAATAATAATAATAATAATAATAATAATAATAATAATAATAATAAAGTTGGAAGGGACCTTGGAGTTCATCTAGTCCAAACCCCCTGCTCAGGCAGGAAACCCTATACCATTTCGGACAAATGGTTGTCTAGTCTCTTCTTAAAAACCTCCAGTGTTGGAGCATTCACCACTTCTGGAGGCAGGTTGTTCCACTGGTTAATTGTTCTAACTGTCAGAAGTTTCTCCTTAGTTCTAGGTTGCTTCTCTCCTGGATTAGTTTCCATCCGTTGCTTCTTGTTCTGCCTTCAGGCGCCTTGGAAAATAGCTTGACTCCCTCTTCTTTGGGGCAGCCCCTGAGATACAGGAACACTGCTATCATGTCCCCCCTTGTCCTTCTCTTCGTTAAACTAGACCAGTGATGGAGAATCTTTTAGAGACCGAGTGCCCAAACTGCAACCCAAAACCCACTTATGCATCGTCGGGTGCCGGGTGGGTGTGGCCCATTGGGTGGATGTGGCCCATTGGGTGGGTGTCGCTGCGGTGGTAATGGTAGACTCGGTGGGACTAAAAAGTTCAATCAATCAATTCCAACTTTGCAAGATCTTTTTTTTTTTTCCTGCAAGAAGTTGAAATTGACTGATTGATTGAACCTTTTTTTTTGTACACGGCGGCGGATGCCTAAAGTGAAAAGGTTTTATAAAACCCAGCTGAAGGCCTAGGGCTGGGGCGACGGCGCACGTGCCCACAGAGAGGGCTCTGAGTGCCGCCTCTGGCACCCGTGCCATAGGTTCGCCACCACTGAATTAGACATACCCAATTCCAGCAGCCGTTCCTTATATGCTTTAGCCTCCAGTCCCCTGATCATCTTCGTTGCTCTTTGTATTTTGAAGATCTTTCTGCCTTTGTTGAGGGGGTCAAAGGGACTGTGAAATATCCCCTGGGGTTCTTTCTCCTACAGGGGGAGAGATTGGATGATCTCTAGTGGGTTCTTTTGAGCTTTCACTGATTTTTATCCTTGCAGAGAGACATCAAGGTGACTACAGAGCAGCACCGAGTGAGTGAATTGTCCTCTTTCCTGGTAATCTCCAACTTAGAGCAGGGACCAGAGGCGCCGCCCTTGAGGTGTGGGTGTATTTAAACAGAAAGGAAACTCATGAAGCTGCAGAGTTGTGCTGTTTCCTCCTAAGAACTAGACTGGGGAAGGAGGGCTCCTTTTTATAAACAGCCAGGCTGTTCTCAGAAGACCCCAAAGGGAAACATTTGGAATCCTCAAGAAGGTGAGAAGACACATCTGGGTGGAAGATTTCCTCTGACTTGGGAATCTGCCCTGTTTTCCAACTAGGAGGAACTTGGAGAGACAGATGGCATGAATGTTTAAAAATAGATAGATAGATAGATAGATAGATAGATAGATAGATAGATAGATAGATAGATAGATAGATAGATAGATAGATAGATAGATAGATAGATAGATGATATAGATGATATAGATGATAGATTGATAGATAGATAGATAGATAGATAGATAGATAGATAGATAGATAGATAGATAGATAGATAGATAGATGATGTAGATGATAGATAGATAGATAGATAGATAGATAGATAGATAGATAGATAGATGATGTAGATGATAGATAGATAGATAGATAGATAGATAGATAGATAGATAGATGATATAGATGATAGATAGATAGATAGATAGATAGATGATGTAGATGATAGATAGATAGATAGATAGATAGATAGATGATAGATAGATAGATAGATAGATAGATAGATAGATAGATGATAGANGATAGATAGATAGATAGATAGATAGATAGATAGATAGATAGATAGATAGATAGATAGATAGATAGATAGATAGATAGATAGATAGATAGATAGATAGATAGATAGATAGATAGATAGATAGATAGATAGATAGATAGATAGATAGATAGATAGATAGATAGATAGATAGATAGATAGATAGATAGATAGATAGATATAGGCTGGTCTCCTCTGAGAGTTTCGTGAAGCTGCAGAGGTTGAATGGCGAAGAGAGAGTTTTGTCCTCCTCAGAGGATCCAGACAAGGCAGATACTCACTCTGTGTCTTTCTCTCCAATGCAGGGAGGAACCAGGCCATTTAGCAGCCCCCTCACAGGTGAGTGGCCCCCATGGAGGCTGTATGGGGGGGAGGGAGGGAGGGGAGGGCTTTGAGGTCCAAGGACCAGTTGATGATGAAGATACTTTGGGAAATCCCTCTTCTCTCTGCTGTTCATCTCAAACACTGCAAGGGAAGGAATTTGAGGGAGAGCCAGTGGGGCTCTGGAGAGGGATCTACCTGCCCCCAAACTCTCCTCCTGCAAGGCCAGACTCTCAGGCTCTGACTGTCTTGGATCAGGAGGCTCAGAGACCTGCAAAGAGGAGATTGGAGTGTTCCCCCTGCAAGGGGGAGAAAAGGGAAGGGGCAGACGAGGGACTTCTTGAGGGTCCTGCAGTCATGGATGGAGACGGGGCTTCTCTCCCTTCCTTGAGCCCATCTGGGAATCCCTCCGTCCACATGCTGAAGGGAGACCTGGGATCTCTGGAGGCCATTGTAATCCATTTGCATTTGTCTCTTGAGGACAACATGGACTAGAGTTGGATTCATCTATTTGAGGGGAAGCATCCATACATGTGGGGCAGGTTCTCACCCACCTCAGGAGCCAATCCCAGCCCTGCCCTTCCCCTCTTGTAACACTGGAAATCCCACCTGGCTGATCCCTCCCTTGAGGCGGCTCCTTCTCCTCCTTTGCTGGGCTGATCTTTGCTGATCTCCCAGCCTGGACGGTGGGATTCCTCCTCTGGGCTTCCTCCCAGACTGACCCTGCCTGCTTTTTCCCTCCTCTTTGCAGCACGAGTGGACAGTCCCAGCATGAGGAGAGGGGAAAGAAGAGGGGATCGGCCTTCTTCTGAATTATACCGGACAGACCCTTATAACCAGGATAAACTTTGGTTCTTGCTTTTCAGATGCCTAATTTTATGCAGTGGCTCAAGAATGTGGAGACCCTTGATTGATGGGAAGGAAGTCCAACATGCTGGAACCAGGATAGATTTTGGGTCTTCCATCCTTGCTTTTATCATTAGTAATGATAGTCTAGAGAAAAGAAGAACCAGGGATGACATGATAGCACTATTCCAGCATTTGAGAGGCTGCCACAAAGAAGTGGGAGGGTCACATTATTCTCCAAAGCACCAGAGGACAGGACAAGAAACAATGGATGGAAACTAATCAAGGAGAGGAGCAACCTGGAATTAAGGAGAAACTTCCTAACAATGAGGACAATGAACCAGTGGAACAGTTTTGCCTTCAGACATTGTGAGTGCTCCATCACTGGAGGCTTTTTAAGAAGAGACTGGACAGCCACTTGTCTGGAATTGTATATAGCAGTGATGGCGAACCCTTTAGAGACCGAGTGCCCAAACTGCAACCCAAAACCCACTTATGTATCGTGGGTGCCGGGTGGGCATGGCCCATTGGGTGGGGATGGCCCATTGGGTGGCCGTGGCTTCGGTGGTAACGGCAGACTAGGTGGGACTAAAAAGTTCAATCAATCAATTCCAATTTTGCAAGATCTTTTTTTCCCCGCGAGAAGTTGAAATTGATTGAACCTTTTTTTTTTTTTGCACACAGCGGCAGAGGCCTAAAGCAAAAAGTTTTTATAAAACCCAGCTGAAGGCCTAGGACTGGGGCGACGGCGCGCGTGCCCACAGAGAGGGCTCTGAGTGCCGCCTCTGGCACCCGTGCCATAGGTTCGCCACCACGGGTATATAGAGTCTCCTGCTTGAGCAGAGGGCTGGACTAGAAGACCTCCAAGGTCCCTTCCAGCTCAATTCTGATTCTAATCAGTAACTTTTGCATGATGATTGAGGAACAGAGGAGAAAAGAAAATCTTATGTTTTTATGATTGTGGAATCAAAAGGATTCAAACTGGGTTTAGTAGACGTTATTTTATTTTTTATTTATTTGTTTCCTGCCGAAGCTATGGAAGATATCTAACACACCTTCCTCCTCCTATTTTCTCCACAAACACCAACCCTGTGAGGTGGGTTGGGCTGAGAGAGTGACTGGCCCAAGGTCACCCAGCTGGCTTTCATGGCTAAGGCGGGACTTGAACTCACCGTCGCTTTCTAGCCTGGTGCCTTAACCACTAGACCAGGGGTAGGCAACCTTGACTCTTTTATGATCTGTGGACTTCAACTCCCAGAATTCCTGAGCCAGCATGGCTCAGCTTGGAATCCTCTCCCTGTCGCCTCAGCATGGCTGGCTCAGGAATTCTGGGAGTTGAAGTCCACGAGTCATGAAGGGGCCATAGTTCCCCCATGCTGGCTCAGGAATTCTGGGAGTTGAAGTCCACGAGTCATGAAGGGGCCATAGTT
>NW_015390591.1:0-4236 GCF_001527695.2 Protobothrops mucrosquamatus | reverse complement strand
TGCTGGCTCAGGAATTCTGGGAGTTGAAGTCCACGAGTCATGAAGGGGCCATAGTTCCCCCATGCTGGCTCAGGAATTCTGGGAGTTGAAGTCCACGAGTCATGAAGGGGCCATAGTTTCCCCATGCTGGCTCAGGAATTCTGGGAGTTGAAGTCCACGAGTCATAAAAGAGCCAAGGTTGCCTACCCCTGCACTAGACCAAAGTGGCTTGTATAGCTTGTAATAGTTTTGCAACAGAGCTTGTAGCGGCTACGTTGTTATTTCTGATGAGCTTTAATGGGCTTCTGCTGATTAAGGGGTTTTGGAGAAGGGCCCATACCAAATGGGGCAAGGAAGAGGGTGGAGAGTTGCTGTGTTTCTGTTAAGGTAAAAAAAGAAATCCCCACAGATTTTACTCCGCTAGTTGTGGTAGATTTTAAGGGGCGCTGCTCATCTCCCTTTTAATTTATTTTGAGAGAGGGATGAATTCTTAACCTTCATCATACTTGCTGGAATTGAAAGGACAGGTCTCTTATTTGTCTTTGTATTAGTTGCATAATACAGTGGAGAGTATACATAATGTGTAATAGAATCTTCAGCCATTTTTTTAAAGTGTGTATTCTGAGATTTCTGCCATTAAAGTAATTAATAATTTTAGTTAAAATAAAAATAAAAATTGCACAGTTAAAAAAAATGCACTTATATTTGATCCTCCAGAGTTTGACAAATAATCGATATGCTGAGTGCAGCGTTCAAACACTGCATTTTTCCAGATTGCCATTTATGGGTTTTCACGGTTTAGAAAAAAACGGAACATAGGATCAATTGCACAGCCGGGCTCCTTTCCCCCTCACCATTGCACACATACTGTGAGAATTCCTACATTGTTTGCTGAAAATAAAGGGTTTTGTTTTCTTCTCACTTCAGTTGCTGCCTGTTATTGGAAGTTGGAAATAGCAAGGATTTTACGCTCCTTGTTGATCAAAGATCCCGATTTCACTTTGAGTGGGAGGAAGGGGAGGAACCAAAGCAAAACCTGGATGAGGCAAGAACTTAGGGGGGGGGGGTCTCCTGTGTGTTCATTTTGGGAAGAGGCAGCCATTTTGCTCCTGGGTCCGGATCTTTCTCCAGCATCTCCAGCTGACCTTCCGCAAAATGGCCGCTTGGTCTTGGCTTGGTGGGGGCAGCAACAGAGGCGGCTTTTCCCTCAGATCCACCTTTGCCTCAGGCTGAGGGCTGAGTGGCTGGTCTCTGGGCCTCATCCAGGGGCCCTTTGGGAGACGGGAGCTCAGTGACCGGCCAGAGCCCTCCTGGTCCCCTTGCAGGAGGGCAGCTTCTCCTGCCTCTGAGAGGTCCTCTCTGGGCTCTTCAGGGGCCCAGTAGGATGCAGTGGGCCAAAAGTGGGGAGAGCCTTGATTGATGGGAAAGACGTTCCCCCATATCACAGAAAGTCCTCAACGTACGACCACAATTGAGACCAATATTTTTGTTGCTAGTTGAGAAATTTGTTAAGTGAGTTTTGCCTCATGGTACGACTTCTCCTGCCACATTTGTTAAGGGAATCACTGCAGTTGTTAAGTCGGTAACACGGTTGTTAAATGAATCTGGCTTCCCCACAAAAGGGGACCACATGACCAGAGGACTCTGCAACTGTCATAAATATGAGTCAGTTGCCAAGTGTCCAAATGTAAATCATGTGATGATGAGGAGGCTGCAAAGATCATGTCCTTTTTTCAGTGCCGTATCTTTGAACGGTCACTAAATGAACTGTTATAAGTTGAGGATACCTGTATAGCGGATGCTTTCTGGGCAAGGAGGAGTGAAAAGGCTGGGGGTCTTTCACCCCAATTCCTTTTGGGCTTCCCAGATGCCCTCAAGAGCTGCCATCTTTGAGAGCCTAAAAAGTCGACAGTTTAAAGCAGGCGTGTCCCACCTGCAACGCAAGAGTCACATGCAGCCTTGGGCAGCTTGTAATGCAGCCCCCCAAAACTTTTAATCTTATAATCAACAATATAAAAATAATAGAATTGTATATTAACTATATTATATAATTTATATGCAGCTCAAGAAAATTCCTTAAAGCATTACGTGAGAATTCAATCAGTATTTGAATGTCTTCTACCGATTCAAAAGTTTTAGAAATGAATTTATTTATTAGAGACCTCTGACTGGCCAGCTTCGTCTTGAAAATGCTACAAGAGCCTTTGAGCATTTTCATCCGGAGCGAAGATCACTCTGAGTTTCTGACCTGCAACATAGAATCGTAGGGCTGGGAGGGACCTCAGAGGTCATCCAGTCCAACCTCCGACTTAAGGCAGGAGAACTTATAACATCCTGGGCAAAAGGTTGTCCAGTCTGTTTTTGAAAACCTCCAGTGATGGAGCACCCCAAACTCCAGGAGGCATCTATTCCCTTGATTAATTTAAGAAGCTTCCAGCTCTTATTTCTTCTCCTGCCCTCTGGGGCTTTGGAGAAGAAGTCGATCCCCTCTTCTCTGTGACAGCCCCTCAAGGACTGGCAGACAGTTATCATGTCCCCCCAATCCCTGTGAATTCTCAAGCTTCCTCCTTCCGTTATATATTCACGATGGACAGTGTTTATTTATATGTTACGTATACTGTATGTAGGGATGTAGGTCTATACATACGTTGTATATAGTATGTTTAGGTGTGTGTTATGTATGTGTTCACTTTGAGAGCGGGCAACTAAATTTCATTTTTGGTGTGAGCCGTTGTGCCCACAGTAAAAAAATGACAATAAAGGTCTATCATCTATCTACCTATCTATCTGTCTGTCTGTCTGTCTGTCTGTCTATCTATCTATCCTTTACTTCCATAGGCTGGACATAAATGACAATAAAGGTCTATCATCTATCTATCTATCTATTTATCTATTTATCTATTTATCTATTTATCTATTTATCTATTTATCTATCTATCTATCTATCTATCTATCTATCTATCTATCTATCTATCTATCCTTCACTTCCATAGGCTGGACATAAATGACAATAAAGGTCTATCTATCTATCTATCTATCTATCTATCTATCTATCTATCTATCTATCTATCTATCATCTATCTATCTATCCATCCTTCACTTCCATAGGCTGGACATAAATGACAATAAAGGTCTATCTATCTATCTATCTATCTATCTATCTATCTATCTATCTATCTATCTATCTATCTATCTATCTATCATCTATCTATCTATCTATCTATCTATCTATCTATCTATCTATCTATCTATCTATCCATCTATAGGCTGGAAATAGGCTGGACATAGTCTCTTCATTATAAGTTTCCAGATCCTTTATCATATTTCACGCTCTTCTCTGCACTCTTTCTGTGGTCTCAGCGTCTTTTTTGTATCGTGGTGACCAGAATTGCACCAGGCATTCCAAGGGTGGCCTCACTTGTGCAGGATAAACTGACATTATGACTTCTCCTGATCTTGAGGTTATCCCTCTGTTGATGCCGCCCAGGACTGCACTGGCTTTTTTGGAAGCTCGACCTGATCCCCGATTTGGAGGGGCTCTGCGGGGTCTCCCCTCCGCCTCGCCTGCGCCCCTCCCCCCCAGGCCCAGATAACCCTCCCTCTTTTCCCAGCCCCCCATTTCTGCCCCTCCCCTTCCCAAGAGGCGGAATCCCAGGAAGGGGAATGCCCGATGGAACTCTCGCTTTCCTTGCCCCGCCCTCTCTCTCCGGTTGCGCCTGGACGTCTGCCCAGCAACAATGATGACATGAGAATGTTTTTTTCCTATTGGTTGACCTCGCCCAATCGCCAGCGTGTTCCGGATTGTGGCGCAATTTACTCCCGGGACCCCCTCTTCCTTTGCCTGGGATTTTGGGAAAGCGGGGCGCAGGTTGAGGATCGGGGCCGGGATGGCTCTGCGCTCTGCGCCCCTCTTGCTCCTGGTCTTGGTGAAGGTGGTTCTGCGGGAGAGCTGCTTCGGTGAGTCCCTTTCGGGGGCCATCGGCGGTTTCGCCCCCTTTTCCTGCTAGGTGGGAACTTTTCTCTCTCCTCCCCCCCCAAAAGTTTATTCCCAGGGAGAGAATCCAGATTCGGTCCTCTTTCTCGTCCGCTCCCCCTCCCCCCTCCGGCCACTTTGAGATCAGACCCCCAAATGATGATGGGGCTCTGCTGTCGCTCTCCCCCCCCCCAGAAAAGCCCCCCTGGGAGCAGGAGAAGGGGAGGCTTCCAGATGTCAGTCAAGTCTACCTGGGCGCCCCCTAAGCTCCATCCTTTCCCTCC
>NW_015390590.1:73181-76093 GCF_001527695.2 Protobothrops mucrosquamatus | reverse complement strand
CATGACTCGTGGACTTCAACTCCCAGAATTCCTCAGCCAGCATGGGGGAACTATGGCCCCTTCATGACTGGCGGACTTCAACTCCCATAATTCCTGAGGCAACATGGGGGAACTATGGCCCCTTCACGACTGGTGGACTTCAACTCCCAGAATTCCTCAGCCAGCATGGGGGAACTATGGCCCCTTCATGGCTTGTGGACTTCAAATCCCAGAATTCCTGAACCAGCATGAGGAAAACTTTGGCCCCTTCATGACTTGTGGACTTCAACTCCCAGAATTCCTCAGCCAGCATGGGGGAACTTTGGCCCCTTCATGACTTGTGGACTTCAACTCCCAGAATTCCTGAGGCAGCATGGGGGAACTTTGGGAGTTGAAGTCCACAAGTCATAAAAGGGCCAGGTTTGAAGACCCCTGAACTAGAGGATCTCTGAGGGATTGTAAGGGTGACAATTGATCCTAAGTCACTTTTTTCAGTGCCATCGTAACTTCGAACGGTCACTAAACGAACCGTCGTAAGTCGAGGACTGCCTTTCTTCCACCATTCCCACTTTTAAAGGCAGGGATGGAAAAGACGAGCTGCGAACTGGCAAGGAAACCTCGCCAGCACATTTTTCCGTCCAGGCAGCGAGATGAACAAATGTGGCAGCTTGTTGGAACAGCAGCGATGTCGGCAGAAAGGAGGAGGGGGCGAAAAATGTCCCTTTTCCGCCCCTTTTTTTTCTTTTCCTTTTTGGCACGGGAGGAGATTGGACAAGCTGTTGAGAGAAGAGAAGATTGCCGCTTCCCGGAGCCAGAGGGAAGAGAGGGGAAATCGTAAAACTTTTCAGCAAAAGGCCCTGCGAAAATTCCCAACGAGACGAAAAAAGAGTTGCTGGTTTCTGCCTGGTTTAAAAATTTTTTAGCAGGGCTCCTCGGCTGAGTTTATGGGGACCCAGGTCCAGCCAGGGATGGTGGCTTTCCCCTGGTTGAAGAAGCACTATAGATAGTCCCCAACATACGATAATAATAATAATAATAATAATAATAATAATAATAATAATAATAATAATAATGATGATGATGATGATGATGATGATGATGATGATGATGATGATGATATGATGATGATGATGATGATGATGATGATGATGATGATGATAGTAATAATAGTAATAATAATAAAGTTGGAAGGGACCTTGGAGGTCATCTAGTCCTACCCCCTGCTCAGGCAAGAAACCCTATATACCATTTCGGACAAATGGCTGTCCATGAGGATGAATGATGATGATGATGTTGGAAGTGAGAATAGAATAGAATAGAATAATAGAATAGAATAGAATAGAATAGAATAGAATAGAATAGAATAGAATAGAATAGAATAGAATAGAATAGAATAGAATAGAATAGAATAGAAAATATGGAATAGAATAGAATAGAATAGAAAATAGAATGGAATAGAATAGAATAGAATAGAATAGAATAACAGACTCAGAAGGGACATCAGAGGTCATCTAGTCCAACCCCCTGCTCAGGCACGAAACCCTATACCATTTCGGACAAATGGCTGTCCAGTCTCTTCTTAAAAACTTCCAGTGTTGGAACATTCACCGCTTCTGGAGGCAGGTTGTTCCACTGGTTAATTGTTCTCACTGTCAGGAAGTTTCTCCTTAGTTCCAGGTTGCTTCTCTCCTTGATGAGTTCCCATCCGTTGCTTCTTGTCCTGCCTTTGGGTAATTGAGCGAAAATTTCCATGGCTAAGCCAGACAATTGTTAAGTGAGTGTTGCCCCATTTTGCGACCTTTCTTGTCACCGTCATTAAGTGAATCCCTGCAGCTGTCAAGTGAGTAACACCATTGTTAACGGAATCTTGCTTCCCCCGTTGACTTTGCTGGTCAGAAGTTTGCAAAAGGGGATCCCGTGATCCCCGGGGAGGCTGCGACCATCGTAAATATGAGTCAGTTGCCAATCTCTGAATTTTGATCACAGGACCGCGGGGAACGTGGTAAGTGTGAAAAACAGTCACAAGTCACTCGTTTCAGTGCCGTTGTAACTTTGAACAGTCACTAAGCAAACTGTTATAAGCCGAGGAGTACTGTGCAGGGCAGAGGTTTGCACCCCTCCAAGGCAGCCCTCCGATTTTCCACCGAGTCAATCACTGGTATAACCCGATCGATTCCCTCCACCCTGAAATCGGGAAATGCGACGGGTAGTCCCCAACTTACAACAGGTTCATTTAGTGACCATTCAAGCTTGATTTTGATCTCAGAAAGTTACAAGTGGTCTAAGGGTCCGAATAAAGTTCAAATAAGATTTGGAAATTCGCGACAAAGAATCCTTTCTGTGGGAAAATGCATTCCTTTTGAATTTTCTTAATAATAAAAAAAAACATAACAAGACAGTACTTTAAATGTTGGCCACCAGGGGGAGCTCCTGAGAACTAAAGATGACAGTTCAAAGAGCAGAATGCTTAAGCTCTTTTTCACAATCACAGAATGAAGCTCAATATTTTTTTTTAATTTTTGTTATTAATTTTCCAGTTTTACATTTAAATATTTGAAAAGCTGCATCAACAGAGGGAGAGAATCAAGATCAGGTGGAGTGTTAATACCACTTTACACTGCCTTGGTAAGGCCACACTTGGAATACGGTATCCAGTTTTGGTCACCACGATGTAAAAAAGATGCTGAGACTCTGGAAAGAGTGCAGAGAAGAGCAACAAAGATGATCAGGGGACTGGCCCGGTGTCTGGAGGCCGTACGGGTCTGGATGGGGAGAAACAGACTCAGGCTCAACCCTTCCAAGACGGAGTGGCTGTGGTTGCCGGCTCCAAGGTATGGTCAGCTGACTCCATCGCTGACTATAGGGGGCGAAATTTTGGCTCCCTCGGAGAGGGTACGCAATCTGGGGGTCCTCCTGGATCCACGGCTGACACT
>NW_015390590.1:69207-70236 GCF_001527695.2 Protobothrops mucrosquamatus | reverse complement strand
AGGAAGGGAGGGAAGGAAGGAAAGAAAAGAATGAGAAGGAAGGGACTGGAAGGGACGGAGAGAAGGAAGGAAAGAAAGGAAAGAAAAAAGGCAGAGTAAGAGAGGGAGGGAATGGGAAGGAAAGCAGGGCGAGAGATGGAAGGAAATAAAGGAATGGAAAAGAAAGGAAGAGAGGGAGAAAGGAAGGAAGGAAAGAGGAATAAGGAAGCAGGGAGGGAAAGAAGGAAGGACAGTGAAAAGAAGGGGGAAGGAAGGGAGGGAGAAGGAAGGGAGGAAAAGATGGAAAGAAAAGAATAGGAAGGGAGGAAGGAAGGAAGGAAGGAAGGAAGGAAGGAAGGAAGGAAGGAAGGAAAGAAAATATCCTAGGGGGCTGCTCATGTTTCCAGGATTTGTATCCTCATTTGTTAAGCCAGGATCCTTTCAGGTGAAAATTCAAAGGGTCAAGATCACCTTGCCTCCCAGACCTGTAGGTGCTCCATCCCTGGAGATCTTCAAGAAGAGATGGGACAGCCATTTGTCTGGAACGGCACAGGGCCTCCTGCCTGAGCAGCGGATTGGACTAGAGGACCTCCAAGGTCCCTTCCAGCCCTGGCATTCTCTTAACTCCTTCCAGCCTCGTCTCTTCTCCTGCTCCTTGCTGCTAAGCCTCGTTCGCCACTTCCCCAAAGCCCATGTGGCTGAACCACACCCCTCCCTACCCCTTTGCCACACCCAAGGCCTTGGGGACTGACCCCACCTTCAGCCTAGGGCAGGGGTAGCCAACCTTGGCTCTTTTATGACTCGTGGACTTCAACTCCCAGAACTCCTCAGCCAGCATGGGGGAACTGTGGCCCCTTCATGACTTGAGGACTTCAACTCCCAGAATTCCTGAGCCAGCATGGGGGAAATGTGGCCCCTTCATGACTTGAGGACTTCAATTCCCAGAATTCCTGAGCCAGCATGGGGGAACTGTGGCCCCTTCATGACTCACGGACTTCAACTCCCAGAATTCCTAAGCCAGCATGGGGGAACTATGGCCCCCTCATGACT
>NW_015390590.1:55339-68809 GCF_001527695.2 Protobothrops mucrosquamatus | reverse complement strand
CTGAGCCAGCAGGGGGGAACTATGGCCCCCTCATGACTCGTGGACTTCAACTCCCAGAATTCCTCAGCCAGCATGGGGGAACTATGGCCCCTTCATGACTTACGGACTTCAACTCCCAGAATTCCTGAGCCAGCAGGGGGGAACTATGGCCCCCTCATGACTCGTGGACTTCAACTCCCAGAATTCCTCAGCCAGCATGGGGGAACTGTGGCCCCTTCATGACTTACGGACTTCAACTCCCAGAATTCCTGAGCCAGCAGGGGGGAACTATGGCCCCCTCATGACTCGTGGACTTCAACTCCCAGAATTCCTCAGCCAGCATGGGGGAACTATGGCCCCTTCATGACTTGAGGACTTCAACTCCCAGAATTCCTGAGCCAGCATGGCTCAGCTTGGAAACCTCTCCCTTTCCCCTCAGCGTGGCTGGCTCAGGAATTCTGGGAGTTGAAGTCCACGAGTCATAAAAGAGCCAAGGTTAATGCCTACCCCTTTCCTAGGGGTAAAAGCCTGCACCAGACCCACAGCCTGACACGAAACTCCACATCCCGTGCCTTCGAGCTGCAAAATTCCCAGGCAAATTCCTGGTTTAAGACTCATCAAGGCTGGAGGGATTTCGACACCGCTCTGCCTGGAAAACAAATCCTTGGATCTGTCGCTCGCCTGGCCTGGCCGGGGGAAGATCAAACCAGATCCAAGCTGCCGGAGGATCCACGCCCCGGGGAGTTATGTAACTGGATGGCGAGGAATGACACCAGTGGCCAAATCTCATTTTACGCCGGATTCCTGCTCGGCACCGCTGGCCTCTCTTCGCAAGGGATGGGCGCCCTTCCAGGCCTGTTGAACCGATTCTGGATCTGTTCTCCAGCACATCTGGAAAGCAGCAGGCTGGGGGGGGGGGCTCTGCCTGACACAGTTTTGTTCCAAGAAAGCAAGTGTTTTTGCAAGCTGAGGAGCTGTCAAAGAGGGGTGGACTTCAATTCCCAGAATTCCCGAGCCAGCACAAGAAGGAAGAGAGATAGAGAAGGAAGGAAGGAAGGAAAGAAAGGAATGGAGAGGAAAGGAAAGGAAAGGAAAGGAAAGAAGGAAGGAAGGAAGGAAGGAAAAAAGAAAGAAAAAGAAAGAAAGAAAGAAAGAAAGAAAAAAGAAAGAAAGAAAGAAGAAAGAAAGAAAGAAAGAGAAAGAGAAAGAAAGAAAGAAGGAAAGAAAAAGAAAGAAAGAAAGAAAGAAAGAAAGAAAGAAGGAAAGAAAGAGAAAGAAAGAAAAAGAAAGAGAAAGAAAGAAAGAAAGAAGGAAAGAAAGAAAGAGAAAGAGAAAGAAAGAGAGAAAGAAAAAAGAAAGAAAGAGAAAGAAAGAAGGAAAGAAAGAAAGAAAGAGAAAGAAAGAAGGAAAGAAAGAAAGAGAAAGAAAGAAAGAAAGAAAGAAAGAAAGAAAGAAAGAAAGAAAGGAATAGGAAGGAGAGGAAGTTCCTGGTAGACGATCCCTTAAACATGAGCCAAAAGAGCTAATACACTCCTGGGTTGTGTAAACAGAGGCATAGAATCAAGATCACGAGAAGTATTAGTACCGCTTTATAAAGCACTTAGTAAGGTCACACCTGGAATGCTGCACCCAGTTTTGGTCACCATATCACAAAAAAAGATGTTGAGGGTTTGGAAAAAGTGCAGAGAAGAGCAACTAAGATGATCCAAGGCCTGGAGACTAAAACATACGAAGAACGGCTGCGGGACTTGGGTTTGGCTGGTCTAAAGAAAAGAAGAAATAGGGGAGACATGATAGCAGTTATTCCAGTATCTCAGGGGCTGCCCCAAAGAAGAGGGGGTCAAGCTATTCTCCAAAGCACCAGAGGGCAAGAGGAGAAACAATGAATGGAAACTGACCAAAGAGAGAAACAACCTGGAATTAAGGAGAAACTTCCTGACAGTGAGGACAATCAACCAGTGGAACTACTTGCCACCAGAAATCGTGGGCGCTCCATCCCTGGAGGTTTTCAAGAAGAGACTGGACAATCACCTGTCTGAGACGGTATAGGTCCTCCTGCTTGCGTAGGGGGCTGGACTAGAAGACCTCCAACGGTCCATCCAATTCTATTCGTTCTTCTCTATTTGTTAAATGAATTTTGCCCCATCTGACGACCATCAATGGAGGTTTTTAAGAAGAGACTGGACAGTCACTTGTCTGGAATGGTTAGAGTTTCCTGCTTGAGCAGGGGGCTGGACTAGAAGACCTCCAAGGTCTCTTCCAGCTCCCTTCTGATTCTGATTCGGATTCGGATTCAGATTCGGATTCAGATTCGGATCATGTGCAAAGTGCTGCAATGCCCTTCGCGAGTGGCTTTCTTAAAGCTAAGGTATCTTAATTAGCGAGCAAGGAGTCCAGTTGTCAGGAATGGAATTTAGCTTCGTTTGCAGCCCAAACCACTTCTTCCCTCCTTCCCATTCCTCAAAGTCTGTGCAGGCTTCTTCTGGTCTGCAGATTATTGCTTTCTTGTTTTCTTATCCATTTAAAAAAAAAAACATTAAATAAAATAACATTCTTTAGAAATGTTTTGGTGGTTTGAGCTTATGTGGCAATCCGGGCGGAACAAGGAGAATAAGAACAAGGAGCAAAAGTTTCCCGGTGACTCGAATCAATGTGTTCTTGGCTTCTTTCCTCAAGTCTCTCCAGAAAAAAAATATATATAGCAAAAGAAATTGTGATTTATTATTTCAATCCGGTCCAAATAACACTTCGAATCAGCCTGGCAGGTTATAACCCTCGTTCCTTCAATTCATTATGACCAGGGAGACTAACCAAGCAATCATTAAGCAATACGTAAGCCAGGAATTTGCAAAGGGCTCTGGCTCAGAGCGAGCTTCGCCTTCAGACCTTCGGGGATTCCAACTCCCATCATCCACGCCTGCCCGCACACGCCATCCCAAGAGCAATGGGATATGGGCTTAAAACTATTTGCAAGCTAAAAGAAGGTGATGGGATGTGTAGGATAGTTGGGAAGGTGGAAAGAGGAGAGGTAGTGGTCAAGAGGGGGAGGAAGGAAGAGGGAAGTAGGTAGGAAGGTGGAGGGAGTGTGGATGCAGGGGGGGGGAACGCCGATTATTTCGGAATAGGCTTTTTATGTGCTTGTTTTTCTAATGAAATGCACCATATTTGTATTATTTGTTCATATTTTATTTGAAAAAATTAATAATTTTTTTTAATAATAATAAAAAAAACTATTTGCAAGCTGTCGCTTTAGGCAGTAGAAAAACGGGAAGAAAACAAAAACAAAGGGGAAGAGAGAGGAAGCATTAAATATTGAAATAGAAAGAAAGTTTGACCACTCAATTAAGCAATTCGAAAATTAGCAGAAAATAAGGATACCCTGTTGTATTACTAATTTGTCGACGCAGCGGGCGAGAAGTTAAATAGATAAGACGTGCATTCTGAATACTAGATTTTGTGAGGAAGGGTAATAGAGGAATTGGGCGTATTTAAAATCTTGGGAATTGTTATGTGCTCCTGGCTACTTTCCTTGGTGACCAGAGGCAACCTCGCCTGACCAATAACCAGCCAAGACCCAGTGAAGGCCTTTCGTTTCGTTTATTTCAATAAGCGGGGAGAGAAGCTATCAAAACTTTGGTTCACTCCAAATTTCCAACCCAAAATATCTCCTTCTCTTATTCATCTGGCAAGCTGGCAGGAGTAGCCAACACTCCAGAAGTTACAGGCTTAGGATACAGGAGGATCTGGACAGACTTGAACACTGGGCGCTATCTAACAAAATGGAATTCAAGGGTGAAAAAAGCAAGGTTCTAGATATAGGCAAGAAAAACCCAATGTACAGGTATAGTAGAGGGGGTACCTTGCTCAATAGTAGTAACTGTGAGAGGGACCTCGGAGTCCTAGTGGACAATCACTTAAATAGGAGCCAGCCGTGTGCTGCAGCTGCCAAACAGGCCAACACAGTGCTGGGCTGCATGAACAGAGGGAGAGAATCAAGTTCACGCGAAGTGTTAATACCACTTTACAAGGCCTTGGTAAGGCCACACTTGGAATACTGCATCCAGTTTTGGTCCCCACGATGTAAAAAAGATGTTGAGACTCTAGAAAGAGTCCAGAGAAGAGCAACAAAGATGATTAGGGGACTGGAGGCTAAAGCATATAAGGAACGGTTGCTGGAATTGGGGACGTCTAGTTTAATGAAGAGAAGGACGAGGGGGGACATGATAGCAGTATTCCAATATCTCAGGGGCTGGCCCAAAGAAGAGGGAGTCAAGCTCTTCTCCAAAGCCCCTGAAGGCAGGACAAGGAGCAATGGGTGGAAGCTAACCAAAGAGAGAAGCAACCTAGAACTAAGGAGAAACTTCCTGACAGTTAGAACAATTAAGCAGTGGAACAACCTGCCTCCAGAAGCGGTGAATGCACCAACACTGGAGGTTTTTAAGAAGAGACTGGACAGCCATTTGTCCGAAATGGTATAGGGTTTCCTGCCTGAGCAGAGGGTTGGACTAGATGACCTCCAAGGTCCCTTCCAACTTTATCATTATTATTATTATTATTATTATTATTATTATTATTATTATTATTATTATTATTATTATTATTATTATTATTATTATTATTATTATTATTATTATTATTATTATTATCACTCTCACCGGCCACTCATCCCTCCTCTTTCCCCATTGGCTGAGGTACTATGAGGTTACACTCTTTCCGTCCGCCTATACACATTTCCTGCTAACATATTAAATCATATTCACATATACAATAAGAATAAGAAAAATTAGACATTTAAATTATTTTCAACTCAGTAGATATTTATGTCCCCATTTTAAACAATAAGTTCTTTTCCTGCTTTTCAATTCAGTGTGCCTTTCCTCTTATCTTATTCGGCTTATTTTCCTATTCTCCAACCTGTCTTTTCCTGGCTAGCCATTTCCTTTTTACAACTATATATATATTTATGGCTTCTCTTCTTCCTTTCTCAGACCCAGCTATTTTTGCCCATATGTTTATCTTACTTCCATTTAGGCCAGTGGTTCTCAACCTGTGGGTCGGGACCCCATTTGGGGTCGATCGACCATTTCACGGGGGTCGCCAAGCAAGGCTGTCCGCCATTTTTTTTGTCCGACATTTTTTTCCCCTTTTCCGGCGGGTGCCTTACCTCCCTTGGGCTGGGCCAGCTGGTGGTCGGCCTGCTCCGTCTCTGCCGCTTGCCAGCTTCGCCTCGGCCGGCGCAGGGGGCGGAACCACGCATGCGCGGCGCTCCCGGGCAGGGAAAGTCCTTGACTTACGACTGGTTGGGCAGTCCTCGACTTACGACCGGTTTAGTCCTCGACTTACGACCGGTTTAGTCCTCGACTTACGACCGGTTTAGTCCTCGACTTACGACCGGTTTAGTCCTCGACTTACGACTGGTTGGGGTCGCGGCATTAAAAAGGTTGAGAACCACTGATTTAGGCTATCTTTTCCTGACTCTCACCAATTGTAGGTTGAACTGACTCTGAAGATTTATCATATTGATGCATATTTATCAGGAATGATAAATATCAAACGTTGAATTCCAATATTAGTGGAAATAAAAATTGGAAAAATTTATTAGGTCATTGATTGTCTAAAAGATCATGTGTTAAAACAGTTAATAATAATAATAATAATAATAATAATAATAATAATAGTAGTAGTAGTAGTAGTAGTAATAGTAAAGTTGGAAGGGACCTTGGAGGTCATCTAGTCCAACCCCCTGCTCAGGCAGGAAACCCTATACCATTTCGGACAAATGGCTGTCCAGTCTCTTCTTAAAAACTTATTTCAGTCAATTTCTGTAGCTGCTACCCGGTGAATCTGTGTAGCTTTCCATACCCCAATTGCCAAGTCATCAGAACCACAAACAAATAAATTATATATATAAACTAAAAACTATTGATATACAGTATATAAGAAAGTTAGGTTTTAGGTGATTGATAGAATAGGAATTGTTTTAATTTACATATGGACAGTATATATTAAGGGGAAGAGGGAGGAAATGTTTACGATTAGGAGTCCCACCATCTGGGCTAGAATATTTTTGCCTCTACTCAACTGATATTCAAGGGTAGAGTGTGTCTGGCTCTGGAGGTTCCACTTTTGTTTTGCAAGCCATTATTCCTCCAGTATTGTGGGTTATTTCAACATGGTTTGGTAAACTGTCTTAGGCAGCAGAAGAATAGAGTTGGAAGGGACCTTGGAGGTCTTCTAGTCCAACCCCCTGCTCAGGCAGGAGACCCTATACAGATCATTTTGGTTCTGGGTTACGTGAAAAGTTGCCCCCTTTGCTCAAATCACAGGACTTGCCAAATATAATTTGAATTTCTCCTGTGGTTTGGTTTAGACTGTTTCCCAAAGCCAAAATTTTTGAACAGTTGCGTCGGCCGAATTTTTAAAAATATTACTGCTTATTCATAAACATCTATTTTTTTTTTTTTTAAAGGCAACATTTTCCTCTGTCGTTTACCGAAGCACAAGTGTTTTGGAGTTTGATCTTTTGGTAAAGCAATGCTTTGAAATTGTTCCATTACAAATCCAAAACAGAATATTGTTGGGCAAAATATTGGGTAGCTATTTATTGAAGATACTTAAGGCATGCAGTGTTTTTCAACTTGGAGACTTTAAAATGAGTGGACTTCAACTCCCAGAATTCCCCAGCCAGGATGCAGGGACTTCAACTCCCAGAATTTCCTAGCAAGGTTGTATGGACTTCAACTCCCAGAATCCCCTAGCCAGGCTGTGTGGACTTCAACTCCCAGAATTCCCCAGCCAGCACTTGTGGACGTCAATTCCCAGAATTTGTCAGCCAGGAAGTATGCACTTCAACTCCCAGAATTCCCAGCTAACATTTATGGACTTCAACTCCCAGAGTTCCCAGCCAGCAATTGTGGATTTCAACTCCCAGAATTCCCCAGGCAGCATTTGTGGACTTCAATTCCCAGAATTCCCCAGCCAGTTTTTTTCCCCTCAGAAAAATGTAGAATATTTATATTTATATGTGCCATATGGAATAAAGAGAGAAACAATGGGGGGAAAAATAGGCCGTTCTCTTGCTCCACCCAGTCCCGTAACGAGATTCCCAGATGTACATTTGATCTCCCGGAAGGAAGGATCTTGTTTTAAAGACGCCGTCTCTCAAACGATCCCCTCTTTGCTGATTGGCTGGCTTTGGGGTTGGCTGTCCCCACCCTGGACAAGTCTTAAATTTGGGGAATTAACCGTGTTGCCCAATGCTCCACTCGCATTTAATAATAATAATAATAATAATAATAATAATAATAATAATAATAATAATAATAATAATAATAATAATAATAATAATAATAATAATAATAATAATAATAATAATAATAATAAAGCTGGAAGGGACCCTGGAGGTCATCTAGTCCAACCACCTGTTCAGGCAGGAAACCCTATACCATTTCAGACAATTGACTGTCCAGTCTCTTCTTAAAAACCTCCAGTGTTGGAGAAGGAAGGGAGGGAGGGAGGGAGGAAGGAAGGAAGGAAGGAAGGAAAAGAATAACAGAATAATAGACTCGAAAGGGACCTTGGAGGTCATCTAGTCCAACCCCCTGCTCAGGCAGGAAACCCTGTACCATTTCAGACAGGTGGCTGTCCAGTGTCTGCTTTAAAACTTCCAGTGTTGGGGCATTCACCGCTCCTTTCCTAAGGTCAGCTGCAGACACTGGACGGTTCTCCAGGAAAAGGCCAAACATCTGGATGGCTGGAAAAAAGACTCAAAGTGAGAAAGAAAAGAAGAAGAAATATATATACCTGTTAATTAGATTATCCGGGAGGGGCAAGACTCGGCTTTGGCAAAAGACACCGCGAGGCTCAGAGATGCTTACACAACAGCACAATAGAGTGGGGGGTTCGGTTTTAGCCCCCGGGGTGTCCTCAGAGACTCTCAACACGGCCCACCGAGTCCATCCCCATAAATTCTCCCGATGCTTTTTAATTATAATAATAATAATAAAGTTGGAAGGGACCTTGGAGGTCATCAAGTCCAACCCCCTGCTCAGGCATGTCCAGTCTCGTCTTAAAAGCCTCCAGTGATGGAGCACCCACAACTTCTGGAGGCAAGTAGTGCCATGGGTTAATTGTTCTCCCTGTCAGGAAGTTTCTCCTTAGTTCCAGGTTGCTTCTCTCCTTGATGAGTTTCCACCCGTTGCTTCTTGTCCTGCCTTCAGGCACTTTGGAGAAGAGCTTGACTCCCTCTTCTTTGGGGCAGCCCCTGAGATACTGGAAGACTGCTATCCTGTCCCCCCTCGTCCTTCTCTTCAATAAATGTCACTCATATTTCATTATAACCAGGCATAGCTAATCTACGGAGGTGAATAAGTTATCCCTAGCTTACTAATCACATCAATTCTGAAGATGACCGAGAAGCTGGATGTAAATTTATCTTTTCCACGGCTGACAAGTGAGTCTTTCCGCTGTTAAGTAGGTCGCTTTCATTGTCCAATTTTGAAACGATGGGGATGTAGTTCAAAAGAAGCGGAACATCAGGGGATATTAAATCTGGCCTCGCAGTTGAGTTAATAGGCACCATCACTTTCGTTTAAAAGAAACATCAGGAAAAAAAACATACTTTGAGGAAGTATTAATCTTCTTGCACTTCCAATGACAATTTACTAAGTCCTTGACTTCGTTAAAACCGTTCGTTTAGCGACAGTAATCTTCTTAAAAGACACCTCAAACATACCTAAATTTTCTTAATAAATAAGTAAACAAAAAAAAAAACAAGGAAAAACTTCCTGACAGTGAGGACAATTAACCAGTGGAACAGCTTGCCACCAGAAATCGTGGGCGCTCCATCACTGGAGATTTTTAAGAAGAGACTGGACAGTCAACTGTCTGAGACGGTGTAGGTTCTCCTGCTTGAGCAGGGGGCTGGACTAGAAGACCTCCAGGGTCCCTTCCAGCCCTATTCTATTCTATTCTATTCTATTCTATTCTATTCTATTCTATTCTATTCTATTCTATTCTGTATTCTGTATTCTGTATTCTGTATTCTGTATTCTGTATTCTCTTCTCTTCTACTCTCTATATTCTATATTCTATTCTATTCTATTTCTTCTATTCTATTCTCTATATTCTATATTCTATATTCTATTCTATTCTATTCTCTATATTCTATATTCTATATTCTATATTCTTTTCTCTTCTCTTCTCTTCTCTTCTCTTCTCTTCTCTTCTCTTCTCTTCTCTTCTCTTCTCTTCTCTTCTCTTCTATTCTATTCTATTCTAAAGCATTCCCAAATTCAACCTCCGTCCACCAAGTCTGATCCACAGGAATCCAGATGACCGCTAGATGGCAGCACAGAGCTGCAGGAAAGCCTTTGCTGCCCTCTAGTGGTAGTTTTAGGATATGTGTGCATTTTCAGTCTAGGTCAGGGCTTTTCAACCAGTGGTAGGGGTACCCCCTGTGGTACATGGGCACCTGGCAGGTGGTACGCGACCATCTTAAAAAAGTGGTAGCGGGGGAGGGGAATGAGCTGAACCGGGGGCAGCACCGCACAAGCCTGAGCGAGAGACGGCTGGAGCTGCAGGGCTGTCAGGGCTCAGCGGAAGCGCCAGGATCAGCGCCAGGATCCAGCTGGAGCTCGGCACAGATCCTGGTGCTTCCGCTGAGCCCAGAAGAAGCGCCGATCAGCTGGAATGTTGCAGCCTCTCCAGGGTCTTGTGATTTACATTCAGATGCTTGGCAACCGATTCATATTTATGACGGTCACAGTGTCCCAGGGTCATGTGAAGGGACCAAAACCTGCTGCAACCACCCAGCAGACGGGGGGGGACCAAACACCCCCCACCCCACCCCCGCTGCCAATCCTCAACAGAAACGCTCACAACAATGGAAACCTCGGACAGGAGGAAGAGCGCGGCTGGGCGGGCAGGCAGGTGTCTTGCTCGGCTGTGGCTTGGGGGGCCCTTTTTTCAGTGCCACTGTAACTTCGAACAGTCACTAAGTGAAATGTTGTAAGTTGAGGATTACCTGTAATTTATCATTTTTTTCCTTTTTGGGGGGGGGTCATCAAGTTTTTGACATCTTGCTAGGTGACTAGTGGTACTCGGATATTGCCGTCTCTTAAAAGTGGTACAATGGGTGAAAAGGTTGAAAAGCCCTGCTCTAGGTAAACTTCATAGAGGTAGTCCTTGGCTTACGACCACAATCGAGCCCAGAATTTATGTTGCTAAGTGAGAAAGTTGCTAAGTGAGTTTTTGCCCCATTTGACAACTTTTCGTGCCACGTTTGTTAAGTGAATCACTGAAATTACTAACACGGTCGTTAAGTGAATTTGGTTTTCCCCACTGACTTTGCTTGTCAGAAGGTCGCAAAAGGGGATCACGTGACCCCCCCCCCTCAGGACACAGCGACCGTCATAAATGTGAGCCAGTTGTCAAGCATCCAAATGTAAATCACGTGATCCTGGGGATGCTGCAACAGTCGTAAGTGTGAAAAAGGGTCATAAGTTACTTTTTTTCACTGCTGTTGTAACTTCCAACGTTCACTAAACGACCTGTTGTAAGTCGAGGATGACCTGTATTTTCACTCTCACGAGTCAAGTTAGTTTAAGAAAATAAACACTCCAGTAAACAGAGCTTTATTAAGTGTCCCATTTATAATTATCACGCCCATCTCCACTCGTCAATATTTGCATGGCTTGGCCCAGCTTGGGCCTCAAACGTCAACCTGTTGAGTTGGGATAATCAAATATTGACAGTTGTCAGCTGCCAATTTTTTGTTTGTTTGTTTTCTTTTCTTTTCAGCACTCTTTCCACTAATTCACGCCCAGGAGTAGGAGTCTCGAGTGTCGGGTTCTTTGTGAAATTTGTGTCCAAAGGTAGAATAGAATAGAATAGAATAGAATAGAATAGAATAGAATAGAATAGAATACAATACAATACAATACAATACAATACAATAAGAGAATGGAATAGAATAGAATAAGGGAATAGAATAGAATAGAATAGAATAGAATAGAATAGAATAGAATAGAATAGAATAGAATAATAATAATAATAATAATAATAGTAGTAGTAGTAGTAGTAGTAGTAGTAGTAGTAGTAGTAGTAGTAGTAGTAGTAGTAGTAAAAGTTGGAAGGGACCTTGGAGGTCATCTAGTCCAACCCACTGCTCAGGCAGGAAACCCTATACCATTTCAGACAAATGGCTATCCAGTCTCTTCTTAAAAACTTCCAGTGTTGGAGCATTCACCACTTCTGGAGGCAGGTTGTTCCACTGGTTAATTGTTCTCACTGTCAGGAAGTTTCTCCTTAGTTCTAGATTGCTTCTCTCCTTGATCAGTTTCCATCCGTTGCTTCTTGTCCTGCCTTCAGGGGCTTTGGAAAATAGCTTGACTCCCTCTTCTTTGGGGCAGCCCCTGAGATATTGGAAGACTGCTATCCTGTCCCCCCTCGTCCTTCTCTTCATTAAACTAGACAGACCCAATTCCAGCAGCCGTTCCTTATATGTTTTAGCCTCCAGCCCCCCGATCATCTTTGTTGCTCTTCTAGAGTCTCAACATCTTTTTTCCATGGTGGTGACCAAAACTGGATGCAGTGTTCCAAGTGTGGCCTTACTAAGGCATTGTAAAGTGGTATTAATACTTCACCTGATCTGGATTCTATCCCTCTGTTAATGCAGCCCAGCACTGTGTTGGCTTTTTTGGCAGCTGCAGCACACGGCTGGCTCCTATTTAAGTGATTGTCCACTAGGACTCCGAGGTCCCTCTCACAGTTTAGAATAGAGCTGGAAGGGACCTTGGAGGTCTTCTAGTCCAGCCCCCTGCTCAAGCAGGAGAACCTACACCATCTCAAACAGGTGAATGTCTAGTCTCTTCTTAAAAACCTTCAGTGATGGAGCGCCCATGACTTCTGGAGGCAGACTGTTCCACTGGTTGATTGTCCTCACTGTCAGGAAGTTTCTCCTTAATTCCACGTTGCTTAGAATATAGAATAGAATAGAATGGAATAGAATAGAACAGAACAGAATAGAATTATTATTATTTTTATTTTTATTTTTATTATTATTATTATTATTATTATTATTATTATTATCATCATCATCATCATCATCATCATCATCATCATCATCATCATTATTATTATTATTATTATTATTATTATTATTATTATTATTATTATTATTATTATTATTATTATTATTAAATCCTGCAACCGATTTCCATACATTTTAGCCTCCAGGCCCCTAATCACCTTTGTTGCTCTTCTCTCCCCTCTTTCCAGGGTCTCAGAAATAAATGGGTATCAACAGGAACTGAGATTTCGGGATGAGTCAGTGTCTGTCTCCTAAGAACCACGCTTGTCATCCACGTTTCCTGTGCTAATGAGCCACCTCGTTTTAGGCCAAGGCTGAGTCCTTTTCTAGGACATCCCTGAGTCTGGATGAAAACCCCTTTAATCTGAATCCACGTATACCTACACACCTACAATATATACATATTCGGGTAGGCCTCGACTTACGACCACCACAGAGCCTAGAATTTCTGTTGTTCAGTGAGAAATTTGTTAAGTGAGTTTTGCCTCACTTTACGACCTGTCATAGTCGCTAAGAGAATCGCTGAAATGAGTAACAGGCTTGTTAAGTGAATTGGCTTCCCCCCCCCATGGACTTGTTGGAACGCTGTGACCGTCATAAATATGAATCAGTTGCAAGTGTCTGAATTTTGATCACGTGACCAGGGGGATGCTGCGATGATCATTAAATGTGAAAAACGACCAGTCCCTTTTTTCTCTGCCGTCGTACCTCCGAATGGTCACTAAATGAACTTTTGTAAGTCGACACTATCTGGACCTATATAAATATACACATGTATATGTATATGTGTACAGGCAGTCACGTGATTGTGAGGATGCTGCAACGGTCGTAAAAGCGGTCCTAAGTCACTTTTTTCAGTGTTGTTGTAACTTTGAACGGTCACTAAGTCGCGAACTGCCTGCTCCACGCAGAGTCCTTGAAAATCTTGTCGTTTCTTCTACACCGTGTCCGTTTAGGTCCCCCTGAAGATTTGCACTTAATAAGTGTGTTGATTTCTAGAGCAGGGGGTCTTCAAACTTGGCCCCTTCATGACTTGTGGACTTCAGCTCCCAGAATTCCTCAGCCAGCGAGGGGGAACTATGGCCCCCTCATGACTTGTGGACTTCAACTCCCAGAATCCCTCAGCCAGCGTGGGGGAACTATGGCCCCCCTCATGACTTGTGGACTTCAGCTCCCAGAATTCCTCAGCCAGCGTGGGGGAACTATGGCCCCCCTCATGACTTGTGGACTTCAACTCCCAGAATCCCTCAGCCGGCATGGGGGAACTATGGCCCCCCTCATGACTTGTGGACTTCAGCTCCCAGAATTCCTCAGCCAGCGTGGGGGAACTATGGCCCCTTCATGACTTGCGGACTTCAACTCCCAGAATTCCTCAGCCAGCGTGGGGGAACTATGGCCCC
>NW_015390590.1:53697-54948 GCF_001527695.2 Protobothrops mucrosquamatus | reverse complement strand
CCCCCTCATGACTTGTGGACTTCAACTCCCAGAATTCCTCAGCCAGCGTGGGGGAACTATGGCCCCTTCATGACTTGTGGACTTCAACTCCCAGAATTCCTCAGCCAGCGTGGGGGAACTATGGCCCCTTCATGACTTGCGGACTTCAACTCCCAGAATTCCTCAGCCAGCGTGGGGGAACTATGGCCCCTTCATGACTTGCGGACTTCAACTCCCAGAATTCCTCAGCCAGTGTGCCTGGCTGAGGAATTCTGGGAGTTGAAGTCCACAAGTCATAAAAGGGCCACGTTTGAAGACTCCTGTTCTAGCGGTATTTAAATGTTACACCTGGACCCACCTGGATACACCTGTTCAAAGAAGAGTCTTCCAGAAATCTAGTTCACCTGCCGGCAAGCATGTATTGATTTTTTGATTCATTCATTTATTATGCAAATTTCTTACAAGCATGGTGTGGTTTTGCTCGATCAGAGTTTTCCAAGAATAGCCGACCGCCAGATGTGCCAATGACCCCTTGCAGACTGCTGTGCTAAATACAGACCAAACACAAGGTGTCCTATCACTGTGTCTGCTAACTGGGCCAGCTTCCAGGTGTTTGGAATGCAACACCCAGAATGCCCCAGCCGTGTCCTTGGGAATTATGGGGTTTGGATTCCAGCCATCTGAAAGTAGATTGCTGATCTTATCTTGGATAAGAATTGTAAGAGCCCAATGTGATCCATGAGGTGCCAATCCGTGAAGAAGAGAGAGACAGTTTGGACCGGGGTTAAGACACCAAGCGAGAAAGCTGGAGACCGGGAGTTCTAGTCCTGCCTTAGTTATGAAAGTTGTCTGGGTGGCTTTGAGCAAATAACCAGGAAACTGTGAGTTCTAGTCCCGCCTTAGGCGTGAAAGCTGGCTGGGGGACTCTGAGCCAATCACCAGGAGGCTGGGAGTTCTAGCTCCACCTTAAACATAGAACCTGGCTGGGTGACTTTGGGACAATCACCAGGAGGCTGGGAGTTCTAGTCCCACCTTAAACATAAAAGCTGGCTGGGTGACTTTGGGGCAATCATCAGGAGACTGGGAGTTCTAGTCCCACCTTAAACATAAAAGCTGGCTGGGTGACTTTGTGCCAATCACCAGGAGACTGGGAGTTCTAGTCCCACCTTAAACATAAAAGCTGGCTGGGTGACTTTGTGCCAATCACCAGTAGACTGGGAGTTCTAGTCCCACCTTAAAAATAAAAGCTGGCTGGGTGACTTTGTGCCAATC
>NW_015390590.1:46875-52290 GCF_001527695.2 Protobothrops mucrosquamatus | reverse complement strand
CCTCCTCCTCCTCTTCATCTCTACAAATCCCCTCCATTGTGGCACTGATGATGTTACCTAGCTGGGTCATGAAATGTCTGCAAGGAAACAACCCAGCTCAGAGAGCACCCAGGACCCCACAGTTTTTCTTTCTTTCTTTCTTTCTTTCTTTCTTTCTTTCTTTCTTTCTTTCTTTCTTTCTTTCTTTCTTTCCTTCCTTCCTTCCTTCCTTCCTTCCTTCCTTCTTTCTTTCTTTCTTTCTTTCTTCCTTTCTTTATCTCCTCCTCCTCCTCCTCCTTTTCATCTCTACAAATCCCCTCCATTCTGGCACTGATGACGTTACCTAGCTGGGTCATGAAACGTCTGCAAGGAAACAACCCAGCTCAGAGAGCACCCAGGACCCCATAGTCCTTTCTTTCTTTCTTTCTTTCTTTCTTTCTTTCTTTCTTTCTTTCTTTCTTTCTTTCTTTCTTTCTTTCTTTCTTTCTTTCTTTCATTCATTCTTTCTTTCTTTCTCTTTCTTTCTTTCCTTCCTTCCTTCCTTCCTTCCTTCCTTCCTTCCTTCCTTCTTTCTTTCTTTCCTTTCTTTCTTTCTTTCTTTCTTTATCTCCTCCTCTTCCTCCTCCTCCTCCTCTTCCTCCTCATCTCTACAAACCCCCTCCGTTCTAGCACTGATGATGTTACATAGTTGGGTCATGAAATGTCTGGAAGAAAGCCAACAGCCTCAGAGTGCACCAGGGACCCCACAGTCCTCCTCCTCCTTAGCAACTGATTCATATTTATGACGGCAGCAGCGTCCCGGGGTCCGGTGATCCCGTTTTACGACCTTCTGACCAGCAAAGTCAACGGGGCAAGCCAGATTTGCTTAACGACTGTGTTCCTAACCAAACCCCCGCAGCGATTCGCTGAACGACCATGGCGAGGAAAGTCGTAAAACGGAGCAAAACGTCACTTAACAAACGTCTCACTTAGCAACATAAACTTTGCGCTCGTTTGTGGTTGTTAAGGACTTCTTGTGTTCATTTCCCAAACGTATCTGTGAACCGCACAATCGCAACAACTTTTTTCAATTTTTTTTTTAAAAAAAACTTTGCAGCTCACCGTAGAAAAAGTCTCGGGAAAACAGCAAGAAAGATTTTGGGAGGAAAAACCCAACAAATATTATTATTATTATTATTATTATTATTATTATTATTATTATTATTATTATTATTATTATTATTATTATTATTATTATTATTAACAATAATGTTGGAAGGGATCTTGGAGGTCATCTAGTCCAACCCCCTCCTCAGGCAGGAAACCCTATATACCATTGCAGACAAGTGGCTGTCCAGCCTCTTCTTAAAGACTTCCAGTGTTGGGGAAGGGAGGGAGTGAGGGAAGGAGGGAAGGAGGGAAAGAAGGAAGGAAGGAAGGAAGGAAGGAAGGAAGGAAGGAAGGAAGGAAGGAAGGAAGGAAGGAAGGAAAAAAAAGAATAACAGATTCGGAAGGACCTTGGAGGTCATCTAGTCCAACCCCCTGCTCAGGCAGGAAACCCTATACCATTTCGGACAAATGGCTGTCCAATCTCTTCTTAAAGACTTCCAGTGTGGGAGCATTCACCGCTTCTGGAGGCAGGTGGTTCCACTGGTTAATTGTTCTGTCAGGAAGAGGGCTGCATCGCCCCCACTCTAGGTTCATTTTTATGGACAGGGAGTCCTCGACTTACGACCGTTCATTTAGTGACCATTTGAACTTACGACGGCACTGAAAAAAATAAGTTATGACTGTTTTTCCACACTTATGACCGTTGCAGAATCCCCCAGGTCATGTGGTCAAAATTCAGACGCTTGGCAACTGTTTTTGTATTTACGACGGTCACCGCGTCCCCGGGGAATCACGTGATCCCCTTTTGCGACCTTCTGACAAGCAACGTCAACCGGGGGGGAAGCCGGATCTGCTTAACGACCGTGTTTCTAACTTAACCACTGCAGTGTGTTCACTTAACAACCGTGGCAAGGAAGGTCGTAAAATGGAGAAAAACTCACTTAACACATGTCTCACTTAGCAACTGAAATTTCTGGGCTCCCCTGTGGTCGTAAATCGAAAACTATATACCCTGTACAGGTAAAACAGTTGTGCGATATTAAGAAAAAGTTTTCTATGGCCATCATCTCTAAGGTCCCATTTTTGCAAAATAAGTAAATAAATAAATAAATTACCACATTATGTAGTGAGATGCTGTCCAATATGTTAGCTGGCACATTTTATTTTATTTCATTTTATTTTTTGAAAACTGCGAAGAGAAAAGGAGCAAAAGAAGATTTAGAAATAAGTGGCGGTTTTTTTGGTTTGACAGCCGAGAGAAAGAAGCGAAGGGAACTGATGCAGGCGCAAATTTGCAGACGACACCAAGCTGGCAGGAATAGCCAACACTCCAGAAGTTACAGGCTTAGGATACAGGAGGATCTGGGCAGACTTGAACACTGGGCGCTATCTAACAAAATGAAATTCAGTGGTGAAAAAAGCAAGGTTCTACATTTAGGCAAGAAAAACCCAATGTACAGGTATAGTATAGGGGGTACCTTGCTCAATAGTAGCAACTGTGAGAGGGATCTCGGAGTCCTAGTAGACAATCCTTTAAATAGGAGCCAGCCGTGTGCTGCAGCTGCCAAAAAAGCCAACACAGTGCTAGGCTGCATTAACAGAGGGATAGAATCAAGATCAGGTGAAGTGTTAATACTGCTTTACAAGGCCTTGATAAGGCCACACTTGGAATACTGCATCCACTTTTGGTCACCACGATGTAAAAAAGATGTTGAGACTCTAGAAAGAGTGCAGAGAAGAGCAACAAAGATGATTAGGGGACTGGAGGCTAAAACATACAAGGAACGGTTGCTGGAATTGGGAATGTCTCGTTTAATGAAGAGAAGGACGAGGGGGGACAGGATAGCAGTGTTCCAGTATCTCAGGGGCTGCCCCAAAGAAGAGGGAGTCAAGCTATTCTCCAAGGCGCCTGAAGGCAGGAAAAGAAGCAACTGATGGAAACTAACCAAGGAGAGAAGCAATCTAGAACTAAGGAGAAATTTCCTTGACAGTGGGAACAATTAACCAGTGGAACAGCTTGCCACCAGAAGTTGTGAATGCTCCAACACTGGAAGGTTTTTAAGAAGAGACTGGACAGCCATTTGTCCGAAATGGTATAGGGTTTCCTGCCTGAGCAGGGGGTTGGACTAGATGACCTCCAAGATCCCTTCCAACTTTATTATTATTATTATTATTATTATTATTATTATTATTATTATTATTATTAATAATAATAAGCTTTCCTCAAACTTTTCCTTCAAAAATGACATTCTTGCGGCTCTTCTGCCAAGTTTTATTATTAATTCTAGGAAGTCCATAATAACGGCAACATCCTTCTTTTACTCCCCTATCTTTATTCGAAGCTCGATTACACCCCACCCAATTAAGACAATTAAAAAACGAAAGCTTTCCTAAATTGATTCGGCGATGTGTTTGTGGTGTTTTTATTACTGTTGTTCTTTGCCGCTTCGGATTTTGCCTTCTGGAATTCGCGTTGGCCAAATCCACAGGAAAAAGAAACAAAATGTTCAACGTAAAATACAGATAAAAATCTGTGTTTATTGCAGATCTAATCCTGCCCAGACCTCAAAGCAGGACAAAATCAACAGGTCAACAATCTGTTGTGTGTCCAGAACAGATGATCTTGGATATTAAGCATTTCAAACTCTGCAGTGGGACCTTACCCCCAAATTCTCACCTATGATCTCTTAAACAAGAAAAGCATCGAAGAGAAAAAAAAACATTTTGGAGCACCAGATTTACGATTTAGCCGGCTTTGAAATCTCAGAACGCTTCCTGTATCTTTATCCTTGGAAACAGGGTCAATATTTTTCCACAATCGCTTGAGTATAAAAATAACTCAGCCTTTACAAGGTCTGGTGCTGTGTCAGCCTTGAAAATAACTGCCTTTTTGGAAAGGAGACAAAAACCGCGTGATTTGCAAATTGAGAAGCCGGTGGCAACCACAAAAAAAAGGAAATAAAATTAAATTAAAAAAGAAATTTATCTTGCTAAGCGAGAGAGTGGTTAAGCGAATGTTGCCTCCTTTTACGACCTTTCTTGACCCCGTCATTAAGTGAAACAAGCGCTTGTCAGAAGGTCGCAAAAGGGGATCACCTGATCCCGGGAGACTAGGCAACCGTCACAAGTACATGCCAGTTGCCAAGCCTCTGAAGTTGGATCCGGTGACGACCGTGGGGGAGGCGTGAAAAAAATGACTAGAAGTGACTTTTTCCAGTGCCGTTGTAATTTTGAACGGTCGCTAAATGAACAGGTTGTAAGTAGAGGACCACCTCTAAGTTTTAAAAAAATGGTTGCAAACATCAAACATTTTGTTTGAATGTCTATGATCAGTGGGAATTGCTGATTAGACAAGACAAGATAAGATGAACATTTATTTTTAAGAAAATGCTTAAGTTTCATACAACGGTGGCGGCTTAAAGTATCCAAGTGGTCCTCAAATTACGGGCATAATTGGGACCAGAGTGGGGAAGCCTGATTCACATAATAATAATAATAATAATAATAATAATAATAATAATAATAATAATAATAATAATAATAATAATAATAACAACAACAACAACAACAACAATAGTAATAGTAGTAATAATAGTACTAATAGTACTAATAGTACTACTACTGCTACTACTACTACTGATGATGATGATGATGATGATGATGATGATGATGATGATGATGATGATAAAGTTGGAAGGGACCTTGGAGGTCATCGAATCCAACCCCCTGCTCAGGCAGGAAACCCTATACCATTTCGGACAAATGGCTGTCCAGTCTCTTCTTAAAAACTTCCAGTGTTGGAGCACTCACCGCTTCTGGAGGCAGGTTGTTCCACTGGCTAATTGTTCTCACTGTCAGGAAGTTTCTCCTTAGTTCTTAACAACCGAGTTATTAACAACTGCAGTGACTCAGCAACAACGGTGCCAAAAAGGTCGCAAAATGAGGCAAAACCCATGTAACAATGAACTTGCTTAGCCACAAAAACTTTCAGCTCAATTGCAGTCATAAATCAAGGACTACATGTGTCCCAAATTTGCACCAGCCATAAATGAAGAACATCTTTCTGCATTGCATCCTCTTTCCTCCAGCTGGTGGTTTAACTCCCTGGCTGAGGAATTCTGGGAGTTGAAGTCCACGAGTCATGAAGGAGCCATAGTTCCCCCAAGCTGGCTAAGGAATTCTGGGAATTGAAGTCCACGAGTCATGAAGGGGCCATAGTTCCCCCATGCTGGCTGAGGAATTCTGGGAGTTGAAGTCCGCAAGTCATGAAGGGGCCATAGTTCCCTCACGCTGGCTGAGGAATTCTGGGAGTTGAAGTCCACGAGTCATGAAGGGGCCATAGTTCCC
>NW_015390590.1:42137-46750 GCF_001527695.2 Protobothrops mucrosquamatus | reverse complement strand
GAGTCATGAAGGGGCCATAGTTCCCCCATGCTGGCTCAGGAATTCTGGGAGTTGAAGTCCACCAGTCATGAAGAGGCCATAGTTCTCCCACCCTGGCTGAGGAATTCTGGGAGTTGAAGTCCACAAGTCTTAAAGGGGCAAGGTTGAGGACCCCTGCGTGTAATCTCTCAGAATTTCTTCTCTCCTGGAAAAGCCCCTCTCTTAGCTCAGCAGAAACTATTGTGTAACAATTGCAACGGGACGCAACCTGTCCAATTGTGCGAAAAAGGCCTTTTGTTTTCGGATTCTTGCTTTATCACTCCCAGCCATCGCCCGGCAGCCACTGATTGCTAGACAACCATTAACTAGGAATGACCTTCGTGGGTGAAAAACACCCAGGCGAGAAATTAAACAAAGGCGGAAGCCGTCTCGGTCACCCACACGAACCGGGTAGTTTTCCACCAGGCGCAGCGCTGCAGTCGGTTGAGGCAGAGGCAAAATGCACGTCGTCCACAAGGGAGCCCACATTTGCCACTGCTAAATCGGACAGTTGCTAAGCGAGTTTTGCCCACCCCCCCTTTTACGACCATCCTTGCCAACGTCGTTAAGTGAATCGCTGCAGTGGTTGAGATGGTCACAGGGTCGTTAAGCGAACCCGGTTTCCCCATTGTCGGAAGGTCGCAAAAAGGGATCACCGGGGACACACACGGCAGTGATTTATGGTTATTATTTACTATTAAGAAAATGTATGTGGCTATCCAACACGTTCATGGGCGGGGCTTTCAAAAATACAACCGCCAATAGAAATCTTGAATGAATCTGGGCCAAGCACCAGGAGACGGTGAGTTCTAGTCCCGCTTTAGCTATGAAAGCCGGCTGGGTGACTCTGAGCCAATCGCCAGGAGATGGTGAGTTCTAGTCCCGCCTTAGGCACGAAAGCTCCTTGCTTACCAATGGAAATTGCCATCCCAATTGTGGTCGTATGTCGAGGACTCCCTGTCCCTTAGCTCTGTTTTTGGAGAATACAGAAAAACAGAGTCAGGAGGGACCTTGGAGGAGATGACTGATCCATAAAGCTTTTCAGTAGGGGTTTTTTTTTTGCACACGCTAACATGCCAGGGATGCCAAAAGTGACGCAGGGGGTTGGACTAGAAGACCTCCAAGGTCCCTTCCAACTCTATTCTATTCTATTCTATTCTATTCTATTCTATTCTATTCTATTCTCTGCTGTGAGGCTGCAACTCACAAGGGTGTCCCTGGCTTGCCCAAACAGAGATTTTTGTTTTGTGAGGAAGTCATTGCCGGGTGTGTGACTTCCGGTCTGGCATTGAAGGGAAAAACAAAACAAAACGGATATGAATCATTCAGACTTTTCGGGCTGCACATCTGGAGCTGGCTGTTCCTCCGTCTGCGCAAAGTCCAGTTCCTTCTTTCGAGCAACCGAGTTGAGAAATGCTGAATAACGGCTTCCTGATTTCGAGGCATTTCAGCAACCGGGACCGGTGTGTCTTTGGCGTGCAGGGAGAAAGCAGTTTGTGTATGTGTGTGTGTGTTGTGTGTGTGTGTGTGTGTGTGTGTGTGTGTGTGTGAGAGAGAGAGAGAGAGAGAGAGAGAGAGAGAGAGAGAGAGAGAATAGAATAAGGAATAGAATAGAATAGAATAGAATAGAATAGAATAGAATAGAATAGAATAGAAAAGAAAATATGGAATGGAATAGAATAGAATAGGAGGGACCTTGGAGGTCTTGTAGTCCAGCCTCCTGTTCAAGCAGGAGACCCCATACCATCTCAGACCAGTGGCTGTCTTTTTCTTTCTCTTCTCTCTTTCTTTTCTCTTTCTCTCTTCTCTCTCCCTCTTCTCTCTCTTTTCTCTCCCCTCTCTCTTACACTCCCCCTCACTCTTCTCTTTCCCTCTTTTCTCTTTCTCTTCTTTCCCCTTTCTCCCCTTTTCTCTCTCTTCTCTCTCTTTCTCTTCTCTCTCCCCTCTTACACTCCCCGCTCACTCTTCTTTCCCTCTTCTCTCTCTTTTCTCTTTCTCTTCTCTCCCCTCTTTCTCCCCTCTTTTCTCTCTCTTCTCTTCTTTCTTCTCTCTCTTTTCCCTTTCTCTTCTCTCTCCTCTCTTACACTCCCCCCTCGCTCTTCTCTTTCCCTCGTCTCTCTCTTTTCTCTCTCTTTCTCTTCTCTCCCCTCTCTTTCTCCCCTCTCTTTTCTCTCTTCTCTTCTCTTCTTTCTTCTCTCTCTTTCCCTCTTTCTCGTCTCTCTCTCCTCTCTTACACTCCCCCCTCGCTCTTCTCTCTCTCTCTTCTCTCTCTTTTCTCTCCCCTCTCTCTTACACTCCCCCTCACTCTTCTCTTTCCCTCTTTTCTCTTTCTCTTCTTTCCCCTCTTTCTCCCCTCTTTTTTCTCTCTTCTCTCTCTTTCTCTTCTCTCTCCCCTCTTACACTCCCCCCTCGCTCTTCTCTTTCCCTCTTCTCTCTTTTTTCTCTCTTTCTCTTCTCTCTCTCCTCTCTTACACTCCCCCCTCGCTCTTCTCTCTCTCTCTCTCTCTCTCTCTCTCTCTCTCTCTCTCTCTCTCTCTCTTCCCCTAGACTCCAGTCCACACATCCGATACTTGCGAAGGTTGAGAAAGATTGCTCTAAGATTTTGGGGTAAGGGAAGACAGGGGGATTTCCTCTCTGCATGCCACCCCCCCCCCCATTTAGTGGCCTTGCACAGTTGGGGTGGTGAACATCCCGTTTGCGCAACGGAGCACCGCCGTCCCTTGTCATCCTGTACAGGAAGCAACAAAAGACAATCAGAAGCCACCTTGCGCCATCGACCGCAGTTCTGACACGGCGCAGGGATCTCCAGTGCCCGTCCTCTCGCCCCCCCCCCTCCCCGGCCTGCACATTCTTCACAGTGTGCAGGAAGCAACAAACTCTTGCTCAACTGGCTGGGAGCATACAACCTCTGTAGCCTTCTCCCTCCCCCCACCCCCCGGGATTGTGACTTGTCCTTGCCACATCCACCCATTGGGGCAATCGGTGCAGGAGAGGGGAGGCTGTCTAGAAGGGGTGGCCCCCCTCAACGGATTCCTGGAAGGCGGTTGGTTCATCTGGGGAGGCTCACCCCATGCCACAACGCATGGGAGAACATTTCTGGGACTCAGTTGCCCACATTCCCACACTAAAGCAGTTTGCGGTTAAGGCACGAAGCTAGAAACCAGGAGACGGTGAGTTCTAGTTTCGCCTTAGGCAGGGAAACCTGCTGGGTGACTTTGGGCCAATCAGCAGGAGACGGTGAGTTCTAGTCCCACCTTAGGCGGGATAGAATCAAGATCACGTGAAGTGTTAATACCACTTTACAGGGCCTTGGTAAGGCCACACTTGGAGTACTGCATCCAGTTTTGGTCACCACGATGTAAAAAAGATGCTGAGACTCTAGAAAGAGTGCAGAGAAGAGCCACAAAGATGATTAGGGGACTGGAGGCTAAAACATATAAGGAACAGCTGCTGGAATTGGGTCTGTCTAGTTTAATGTCAAGAGAAGGATAAGGGGGGGACATGATAGCAGTGTTCCAATATCTCAGGGGCTGCCCCAAAGAAGAGGGAGTCAAGCTATTCTCCAAAGCACCCGAAGGCAGGACAAGAAGCAACGGATGGAAACTCATCAAGGAGAGAAGCAACCTAGAACTAAGGAGAAACTTCCGGACAGTGAGAACAATTAACCAGTGGAACAACCTGCCTCCAGAAGCGGTGAATGCTCCAACACTGGAAGTTTTTAAGAAGGGACTGGACAGCCATTTGTCCGAAATGGTATAGGGTTTCCTGCCTGAGCAGGGGGTTGGACTAGATGACCTTCAAGGTCCCTTCCAACTTTACTATTATTATTATTATTATTATTATTATTATTATTAGGCGTGAAAGCCAGCTGGATGACTTTGGGCCAATCACCAGGAGACGGGGAGTTCTAGTCCCGCCTCAGGCATGAAAGCCACCTGGTTGACTTTGGGCCAATCACCAGGAGATGGGGAGTTCTAGTCCCGCCTCAGGCATGAAAGCCACCTGGTTGACTTTGGGCCAATCACCAGGAGACGGTGAGTTCTAGTCCCGCCTTAGCCATGAAAGCCGGCTGGGTGACTTTGGGCCAATCACCAGGAGATGGGGAGTTCTAGTCCCGCCTCAGGCATGAAAGCCACCTGGTTGACTTTGAACCACCCAGGAAAGAAGGAAGGAAAGAAAGAAAGAAATGAGAGAGAAGGAAATAAAGAAGAAAACAGAAGGATGAGAAGGGAGAGAGGGAGGAAATGAGAGAGAAGGAAAGAAAAAAGAAAAGATATAGGGATGAGAAGGAAGGAAGGAAGGAAGGAAGGAAGGAAGGAAGGAAGGAAGGAAGGAAGGAAGGAAGGAAGGAAGGAAGGAAAGGAGGGCCAACTCTCAGCTGGCACTTCACAGAGACCCCCCCCTGCCTGGCATAGAGCCAGCTTGGCACCCCAAATGCCCTCTGATAAAACAACCTTGACTTCTGGGGATGAAGTCACTGGGTGCAATGAGCTGTTCTCAAAGGAGGAAACAGGCCAGGATGGAGAGGCTGTGCGAATGAGCAACACGGGCCAAGTTGCCACAGAGGCAATAGAAATGTGAACGTGGGCACAGCT
>NW_015390590.1:39955-41070 GCF_001527695.2 Protobothrops mucrosquamatus | reverse complement strand
CCACCCCCCGGGATTGTGACTTGTCCTTGCCACATCCACCCATTGGGGCAATCGGTGCAGGAGAGGGGAGGCTGTCTAGAAGGGGTGGCCCCCCTCAACGGATTCCTGGAAGGCGGTTGGTTCATCTGGGGAGGCTCACCCCATGCCACAACGCATGGGAGAACATTTCTGGGACTCAGTTGCCCACATTCCCACACTAGAGCAGTTTGCGGTTAAGGCACGAAGCTAGAAACCAGGAGACGGTGAGTTCTAGTTTCGCCTTAGGCAGGGAAACCTGCTGGGTGACTTTGGGCCAATCACCAGGAGACGGTAAGTTCTAGTCCCGCCTTAGGCATGGAAGCCACCTGGTTGACTTTGGGCCAATCACCAGGAGATGGGGAGTTCTAATCCCGCCTTAGGCATGGAAGCCGGCTGGGTGACTTTGGACCAATCACCAGGAGACTGGGAGTTCTAGTCCCGCCTTAGGCATGGAAGCCGGCTGGGTGATTCTGCGCCAATCACCAGGAGACAGGGAGTTCTAGTCCCGCCTTAGGCATGGAAGCTGGCTGGGTGACTCTGGGCCAATCACCAGGAGACGGTGAGTTCTAGTCCCACCTCAGGCATGAAAGTGGCTGGGTGACTTGGGCCAATCACCAGGAGATGGGGAGTTCTAGTCCCGCCTTAGGCATGAAAGCCAGCTGGGTGACTTTGAACCACCCAGGAAAGAAGGAAGGAAAGAAGGAAAGAAATGAGAGAGAAGGAAATAAAGAAGAAAAGAGAAGGATGAGAAGGGAGGGAGGGAGGAAATGAGAGAGAAGGAAAGAAAAAAGAAAAGATATAGGGATGAGAAGGAAGGAAGGAAGGAAGGAAGGAAGGAAGGAAGGAAGGAAGGAAGGAAGGAAAGGAGGGCCAACTCTCAGCTGGCACTTCACAGAGACCCCCCCTGCCTGGCATAGAGCCAGCTTGGCACCCCAAATGCCCTCTGATAAAACAACCTTGACTTCTGGGGATGAAGTCACTGGGTGCAATGAGCTGTTCTCAAAGGAGGAAACAGGCCAGGATGGAGAGGCTGTGCGAATGAGCAACACGGGCCAAGTTGCCACAGAGGCAATAGAAATGTGAACGTGGGCACAGCT
>NW_015390590.1:33727-37520 GCF_001527695.2 Protobothrops mucrosquamatus | reverse complement strand
CCTCCTCCTCCTCCTCCTCCTCTCCACAAACCCCCTCCCTTCTAGTACTGATGATGTTACCTAGTTGGGTCATGAAACGTCTGCAAGAAAACCACACAGCTCAGAGAGCACCCAGGACCCCACAGTTGTGGTCTTCCTCCTCCTCCTCCCTGCAAACCTAGCACTGATGATGTTACCTAGTTGGGTCCTGAAACATCTGCAAGAGAAGAACCCAGCTCAGAGAGCACAAAAAACGCCCCCATCCCACCCAGAGCTGCAAAGATTCTCTTTTATCGAAATTAAGGATTTTATGGAGAGACCCCAAAGCACCGCAGGGCAGGTCTGGTGGAAAACACACAGGGACCTCTCCACGTAACACCCACACCCATCCATTCGGAAGCCTTCGAAGTTGCCAAAGGACCCCACGAAATCCCCTTTCTCCCACTCTGGAGGTCTTCCACGCTGGAGTAACCCTTCCCCCCCCCAACGCCCAAAGGTCCAACACTTTCGCTGATCCGCTACGCTTCCCAGAACTGGAACCGGGCAGGGAAGAGTCCCCGTCCTTCCTCTTTCACGCCTGGACGGGTTTTTTGCAACCTTGGACTCGGAGGAAAACAAACCAGGGTCAGCGGGAACCTTGGCCGAGATCCCAGGGCGGAGGTGCGGCTCTCCGGAGGATCCGTAAAAAAGAAGGATCCCTCCCTGGAAGCGCAGGGCCCGGGCGCACGAAAGGCGGGGAAGGGCTGGGGCAGGGGTAGGCAACCTCGGCTCTTTTATGACTCGTGGACTACAACTCCCAGAATTCCTGAGCCAGCTATCAATTTTGAGTCCCCTTTTTCTGAAAGTGCCACAATTGATAGGTTACACTCAGTTCTGATTGCAAAAATTGTGTGGCTTGCCGCTGTGGGAGGGGGGAAATAAGGTTGTGGGTCTCTGTGTGTGTGTGTGTAAGTGTCTTCAGTTAGAATAAAGCTGGTTGTTTGTTATAGTGTGGTGTGCTGCAAACTTTGGATGTTTTGCTTATCCTAAACCAGGGGCAGGCAACCTTGGCTCTTTTATGACTCATGGACTTCAACCCCCAGAATTCCTGAGCCAGCATGGGGGAACTATGGCCCCTTCATGACTCGGGGACTTCAACTCCCAGAATTCCTGAGCCAGCCGTGCTGAGGGCAAAGGGAGAGGTTTCCAAGCTGAGCCACGCTGCCTCAGGAATTCTGGGAGTTGAAGTCCACGAGTCATAAAAGAGCCAAGGTTGCCTACCCTTTTATGACTCGTGGACTTCAACTCCCAGAATTCCTGAGCCAGCCGTGCTGAGGGGAAAGGGAGAGGTTTCCAAGCTGAGCCATGCTGGCTCAGGAATTCTGGGAGTTGAAGTCCACAAATCATGAAGGGGCCATAGTTCCCCCATGCTGGCTCAGGAATTCTGGGAGTTGAAGTCCACGAGTCATGAAGGGGCCATAATTCCCCCATGCTGGCTGAGGAATTCTGGGAGTTGAAGTCCACAAGTCATAAAAGAGCCAAGATTGCCTACTCCTGCTCTAGGCCTAGGCCACTTTATGACTGGTGGACTTCAACTCCCAGAATTCCTGAGCCAGCCGTGCTGAGGGAAAAGGGAGAGATTTCCAAGCTGAGCCAGGTTGGCTCAGGAATTCTGGGAGCTGAAGTCCGCAAGTCATAAAAGAGCCGAGGTTGCCTACCCCTGGGCTGGGGGGAGCCCCGAGGGGGTGTTGACAAAGCTCCCTTTGCACCGAGCAGAAAAGGGGGCTGGGCTGGGGTGGAAAACTCTCTGCACATCCCAGATGTTCTGCCCATCCAGAACATCTGGCTGCGCGCGGCGACCAGGCTCTGTCGGAAGTGCTGGATTCTCCCCCCAGCCGGCGGGCCAACTCCGGGGACGCCAGTCGGCAGCCGTCCTCCTCCTTTGCGCCTTTGGACGGCCGAAGCAAGTTTCTGTCCCTCATGAGAAAGGCAGAGGGCGCCTGCCGCGAATTCAAACCTCAGGGCTGCGGAGCCCGAATGGGGAGTTTGTTCGGGGCAAAGGTGCGCAGCCGGAGAGTCCACTATCGCGTGTCCACTAAACCTGTGGGGGGGGAGGGAACCCCATGCTTTGTGATTGTTATGTAAAGGAAGGATGGCTGGAGAGAGAGAGAGAGAGAGAGAGAGAGAGAGAGAGANAGATAGATAGATAGATAGGGATGGATAGCTATAGTTATGGAGAGAGAGAGAGAGAGAGAGAGAGAGAGAGAGAGATAATAGATATGGATAGATAGATAGATAGATAGATAGATAGATAGATAGATAGATAGATAGATAGATAGACAGACAGACAGACAGACAGACAGACAGACAGACAGACAGACAGACAGACAGACAGACAGACAGATAGACATAAATATGTAAGGATGAATAGATATGGATGGATAGATAGGTAGGTAGGTAGGTAGGTAGGTAGATAGATAGATAGATAGATAGATAGATAGATAGATAGATAGATAGATAGATAGATAGATAGATATCGATGGATAGCTATAGATATGGATAGAGAGAGGGAGAGAGATGATAGATATGGATGGATAGATAGATAGATAGATAGATAGATAGATAGATAGATAGATAGATAGATAGATAGATAGATATGGATGGATGGATGGATAGATGATAGACAGACACAGACAGATAGATATGGATTGATAGCTATAGATATGGATAGATAGAGAGATAATAGATAGATATGGATGGATGGATAGATAGACACAGACAGACAGAGATACACAGACAGACAGACAGACATACAGACAGACAGATAGATAGATATGGATGGATATATAGTTAGAAAGATAGATAGATGACAAATAGATAGACAGATGATAGGTAGATAGATAAACAGAGGCAGAGAAAGATGTAGAGAATAGATTGATGATAGATATACTTAGAAGATAGGTAGGTAGTGATTAGATTGATTAATGATAGATATAGTTGGATGATAGATAAATAGACAGACAGACAGACAGACAGACAGAGGGGGGACAATAGATAGACAGTCAGATAGACAGACATGGTATGAAAAAGATGGCAGACTTCTATAGGCTCTTTTCAAGTTACAGGTAATCCTCGACTTATAGCAGTTCATTTAGCGACTGTTTGAAGTTACAACGGCACTGAAAAAAGTGAGTTACGACTGTTTTTCACACATAACGACTGTTGCAGCATTCCATCCTGGTCACGTGATCAAAATTCAGACCCCCTGGCAACTGACTCACATTTATGACGGTCGCGCAGCGTCCCAGGATCACATGATTCCCCCTTTTGCGACCTTCTAGCTGGCAAAGTCAATGGGGGAAGCCAGATTTCCTTAACGACTGTGTGACTCCCTTAACGATGGCAGGGATTCCCTGAACACATGTGGCAGGAAAGGTGGTAAAATGGAGCAAAACTCATTTAACATCTCGCTTAGCGACGGAAATGCGAGGCTCCGTTGTGGTCGTAAGTCGAGGACTGCCTGTACTTTGGAGGAAACCAGATTGAGGAGCCAAGGGGTTCCAAGGAGGTCTAATTCCCCACTCCTTCCAGCAGGTGGCAGCGTTGAGCCACTCTGGGCTGACCCTGGGAAGGTAAGCAAGGCTGAAGCTGAAAAGGAGGCCACCAGGAAATCAGAGGCTAAATGGAGAAGCCTATTGAGTTGTTGAGTTCGAACGGTCATTAAGTTGAGGACTACCCGTACTCGACGAAACACCGAAGCAGCTGCCGGGGAAGTTTTCGACTCGATTTTTCACAGCCGTCTCCAGTGAGGTCCACCGGAGCGGCCAGTCTCAAG
>NW_015390590.1:26063-33453 GCF_001527695.2 Protobothrops mucrosquamatus | reverse complement strand
CCTCCCTCCCTCCCTCTTTCTTTCTTTCTTTCTTTCTTTCTTTCTTTCTTTCTTTCTTTCTTTCTTTCCTTCCCTCCCTCCCTCCCTCCCTCCCTTCTTTCTTTCTTTCTTTCTTTCTTTCTTCTTATTTGTCGTCCCAAAACTGGCACCTGTCCCACTGGGCAAAACAGCGAAGCAGCTGCTGGGCAGATAGGCGGAAAGTGAGAGGAAGTGGAGAAACAGCAGCCGAGAAAGTGGCAAGAGGACTTGGGTCACCGGAAGACAATTAAAAATAAATAAATCCAGAAATAGTGTAACTGAAATGCAAAGCGAGCTGCTGTTTTGGGGGAGAGCACTGGCTGAGCACTGGGGGGGGGAGGGGGCAGGAAGCCCAGGATGGTTCTGCATTGTACATTTCGTTTCAGGAGAAAAATTGCCTTTTTTCACCGTCCAGGACGAGAGGCTTACCCGATTTATTTAGGTTTCTCCTTTGCTATTAGTTATTTAGTTATTTAGTTATTTAGTTATTTAGTTATTTAGTTATTTAGTTATTTAGTTATTTTACAAATGTATCTGTGAACCACACAGTCGCAGCAATTAAAAAAATATGGAGTAAAAACATTGAATCTAACGATCGAAAAAGCCTCAGAAAAACAGCAAGAAACATTTTAAAAGTCTTGGGGGGGCAAACAACCCCCAATGAGTGCAGGTCGTCCTCAACTTACAACAGTTCGTTTAGTGACCGTTCAAAGTTACAACAGCATTGAAAAAAGAAACTTAGGACCGTTTTTTTCACCGTTACGACCGTCGCCGCCTCCCCTCATGGTCACGTGATCAAAATCCAGAGGCTCGGCAACTGGCATGGACTTACGACGGTTGCAGCGTCCCGGGATCACGTGATTTCCGCCTTTTGCGACCTTCCGATGAACAAAGCCAATGGAGAAGCCGGATTCACTTAATGACGGCGTTCCATAACAACTGCAGTGGTTCGCTTAACGACCGTGGCAAGAAAGGCCGTAAAATGGGGCAAAACTCAACAATAATAATAATAATAATAATAGTGTTGGAAGGGACCTTGGAGGTCATCTAGTCGAACCCCTGCTCAGGCAGGAAACCCTATACCTAATAATAATAATAATAATAACAACAACAACAACAGTTGGAAGGGACCCTAGAGGTCATCTAGTCCAATCCCCTGCTCAGGCAGGAAACCCTATACCATTTCAGACAAATGGCTGTCCAGTCTCTTCTTAAAAACTTCCAGTATTGGAGCATTCACAACTTCAGGAGGCAGGTTGTTCCATTGGTTAATTGTTCTAACTGTCAGGAAGTTTCTCCTTAGTGCCATCTTGCTTAACACGTGTCCCGCTTAGCGTCAGAAATTTTGGGCTCTGTCATGGTCGTAAGCCCAGGACCAACTGTAATTGAACCAAAATGGCGACCCTCTTTAATGGAGTCACCCTGATCTTGAAATGTTAAGCTGAGTTTCACAAAAGCCACCCGGCAGCCAGAACCATTTAAAGACGTATTTCCAAAGAGTGTTGTTTGTTCCAATTTTTCTGTGCATAATTTACCTACAAAGGAAGTACCATATCCAATCATCACTTAGTTGGAAGCACACTTTTTAAATAATAATAATAATAATAATAATAATAATAATAATAATAATAATAATAATAATAATAATAATAATGCTTTTCAACAACAGCAAAAATCCCCACCAATGAAACTCCTCATGCTATTTTTAAATCGGATGATTCAGTTCACAATAACGTTTCAGAAATTAAACAAAATTGACTTTGGTCAGCTCAAGCAGAAGTTCTCGATGTTTTGGGGAGCGATTCGGGGGTTTTCCTGCTTTCTTTCGAAGCTCAACAAACCTGCCCGAGGTTTTGCATCCAGACAACCTCTGTAAGCTGGTTAGCAAGTGAGCTGTTTTCTGGGGTCCACACCAAAACAATGAAGGCTGAGCAAAGGGGCCAAGGTTGATCCCAGCCTAGTTAGTGGGCTCGTGTGAATGCATCTTTGCAGGCTCGGGTTTTTTTTCTGATATTCTGCCTTAGTTATGTGCCCCTCTTTCCACTTTTTATACTTGTCCTTTTTGTCTTTCAATTTATCAGAGAGTTCTTGATGCAGCCACGCTGGTTTCTTTTGAGAGCTGTTCTTTTTCTTCTTCGTTGGTATTGTGCTAGACTGGGCTTTTATAATCTCACTTTTCAAAGTTTCCCAAGCTTCTTGAGTTGTTTTCCTCTTGAGGATTCTCATCCGTTGAATCCTTCCCAAGCTCTCTCTAGGTCTGTGGCATGTCCGAAGTCTTCGCTTGAGCTGAGGAGGTGTCGTGTGAATGCAACCACAACATGAATAGATAACTAGTCTCCAATCTCCCGTTAGAACCATGTTGCTTAACCTTGGCAATTTGAAGATGTGTGGACTTCAACTCCCAGAATCCTTAGCCAGCTTTAGGATATGTGGACTTCAGCATGTTGACTGGAGAATTATGGGAGTGGAAGTCCACCCATCTTAAAACATGCTGGCTGGGGAATTCTGGGAGTTGAAGTCCATTAAATGACGCTGGCTGGGGAATTCTGGGAGTGGAAGTCCACACATCTTAAAACATGCTGACTGAAGAATTCTGGGAGTTGAAGTCCACTAAAGGATGCCAGCTGGGGAATTCTGGGAGTTGAAGGCCACTAAAGGATACTGGCTGGGGAATTCTGGGAGTTGAAGTCCACCCAACTTAAAACATGCTGGCTGGGGAATTCTGGGAATGGATGTCCACACATCTTAAAACATGCTGATTGGGGAATTCTGGGAGTTGAAGTCCACTAAAGCAGTGGTTCTCAACCTGTGGGTCGGGACCCCATTTGGGGTCGATCAACCATTTCACGGGGGTCGCCAAGCAAGGCTGTCCGCCATTTTTTTTGTCCGCCATTTTTCCCCCCTTTTCCGGCGGGTGCCTTACCTCCCTTGGGCTGGGCCAGCTGGTGGTCGGCCTGCTCCGTCTCTGCCGCTTGCCAGCTACGCCTCGGCCGGCGCAGGGGGCGGAACCACGCATGCATGGCGCTCCCGGGCAGGGAAAGTCCTCGACTTACGACCGGTTGGGTAGTCCTCGACTTACGACCGGTTTAGTCCTCGACTTACGGCCGGTTTAGTCCTCGACTTACGACCGTTTGGGGTCGCGGCATTAAAAAGGTTGAGAACCACTGCACTAAAGGATGCCAGCTGGGGAATTCTGGGAGTTGAAGTCCACCCAACTTAAAACATGCTGGCTGGGGAATTCTGGGAATGGAAGTCCACCCATCTTAAAGTGATCTCCTATGCGGAGGAACCCTGCTCTAACCGGTCTTCAAACTATTTGCTTCTCCCAACACAAACACAATCTCCGAATTACGCAACGCTCGCCAATAAAATTCCTAGAAAAAAGCTCGTTTTAATGTAATAGATTGTAATTTTTTTTCCTCCAAGGAGGCAGATGGTGCCAGCCAATTTGTATGGGGGGGGGTTGGGTGTGTGTGTGTGTGTGTGTCTGGAGTCCATCTGTTTTGCCCAACCCAGCATTTTGCCTCCAATGCACACATACACAACAAGGATAACTTGCCATCCTCTTTCATTCAAGGCAGCTAGAAGAGCAGCGTAACAGAAGTCTGGAATTTTAAAAAGCTCAAAATATCCCTTTAAAACAGATGAGGGGTTTGTCTATTGCTTAGCGAAAATTCCCCAGACAGCATATATAGAATCATAGACTCCTAGCGCTGGAAGGGACCTTGGAGGTCCTCTAGTCCAACCCCCTGCTCAAATACTATCCTAGGACAATGTTTTCTTGAGGGCCTCCAGGGATGGAGCCCCCACAGCCCCAGGGGGCAAGCTGTTCCATTGCTTAATCAACTGGGCTTAAGTAGATTGTGTGAACGCAACCAGTTTGTTGGTGAAAATGACATTGTTGGGCTCTATTTGCGGGTGCAACGCCGACGTTTAAATCAAATGTATTAAAAGTGGAGTGAACGGGGATGGTGGTTTGTTTTTTGACATCACCATGATACAAAAAAAAAAAAAAGATGTTGAGACTCTAGAAAGAGTGCAGAGAAGAGCAACAAAGATGATCAGGGGGCTGGAGGCTAAAACATATAAGGAAAGGCTGCTGGAATTGGGGATGTCTAGTTTAATGAAGAGAAGGACGAGGGGGGACATGATAGTAGTCTTCCAGTATCTCAGGGGCTGCCCCAAAGAAGAGGGAGTCAAGCTGTTCTCCAAAGCGCCTGAAGGCAGGACAAGAAGCAACGGGTGGAAACTCATCAAGGAGAGAAGCAACCTAGAACTAAGGAGAAACTTCCTGACAGAACAATTAACCAGTGGAACAACCTGCCTCCAGAAGTGGTGAATGCTCCAACACTGGAAGTTTTTAAGAAGAGACTGGACAGCCATTTGTCTGAAATGGTATAGGGTTTCCTGCCTGAGCAGGTCCCTCCAAGGTCCCTTCCAACTTTATCATTATTATTATTATTATTATTATAGCATCTTCCAATATTTAGGGGGGTAACACAAAGAGGAGGGGGGTCCATCTCTTCTCCAAAGCCCCCGAAGGCAGGACAAGAAGCAACGGATGTAAACTAATCCAGGAGAGAAGCAACCTAGAACTAAGGAGAAACTTCCAGACAGTGAGAACAATTAACCAGCGGAACTCCTTGCCTCCAGAAATTGTGAATGTTCCACCACTGGAGGCTTTTAAGAAAGAGACTGGACAGCCATTTGTCTATTCTATTCTATTCTATTCTATTCTATTCTATTCTATTCTATTCTATTCTATTCTATTCTTTCAGATAAATGGCTGTCCAGTCTCTTCTTAAGCACGTCCAGTGTCGGAGCATTCACCGCTTCTGGAGGCAGGTGGTTCCCCTGGTGAATTGTTCTAACTGTTCTAATGTGAAGAAGGCAAAGGGCCAGCTCTATCTGCAAGGTGTATAATTCCTCCCATGTCCCCACCCTCCAGTCAGAGCTGAAGAAGCTTCTGGGATGGGTAAATTTGAGAATATTGTTATTGTTAATAGTTTATTAAATGTTTATAGGTAAATTAATATTTTATAATAGTTTGTATGATTTTATTATAATTTTGAGTAGTAGTTTTGTTCAATAATTAAGTTGTTTATTTTCTTTTACATGTTGTGTTTTATTTTAACTTATCTAAATTTATTTTAAAAGGGAGTTAAATTGTGTTATAGATTTGGTTAGATAATCAGTTGGTTAATGTTATTTAGATTATGATTAATATTTGTAACCCTGTGAACAGCTCTGGGGAGTGGGGGGGGATGGGGGTTGGAGGGGTGGGTAAGGGGGATTTACAATGTAAATTTTATAAAACTTTTAATAAAAAATGAAATAAAATAAAAAATGGCCAGCTCTATCTGCAAGGCATATAATTCCTCCCATGTCCCCACCCTCCAGTCAGAGCTGAAGAAGCTTCTGGGATGGGAAGCGAAACGTCTTCAAAGAAAAACCAAAAAAAAGTCCAGTTCCTGAAAAAAAGCACTTTGGGGGCAACCAAGATCTGGATGATGGGCATTTTGCTTTGCAAGCCTCTCTCCGCTCCTGGGGGCAGCGTCTGCAAATAGACCCTTCCAGCTGTCACCCCATCCATCAGCGGTGGTGACAGGACCCAGGGCAGTTGGCCAGCCCAGCTTTCTCACACGCCCCCAAACCCACCCACCCCGGCTCTGGAATGTGGAGGGTTATAAATAAAGGGGGTGTCCTCCTAACATCCCCAACCTTTGAAAAACCAGGTCAAGTGTCCACCCAAGCGAAGTGGCTGGTCAAGAAAGGTGTGTTCCCCTCTCTTGCGCCCGGCCGGATGACGCCAGCCACCGCTGGAAATGTGGCACAGTGTGCGGCTGTCCTGGAGTCACCCCCCTCCCCAAATTCACAGCTGGTTGTTGCCTTTCCTGGACAGAGTTGAGTTTTTTTTGGGGGGGGGGTGGCCCCTTCTTTGGGAAAATGAGGACCACCATTATCACACACAAACACACACACACACACACACACACCCAGCCACCGAATCCAGGGATTAACTGTTCCCGGTGGGAACATGGCTAGAACACAAGGGACAGGCCGGGTAAACAGAGCAGGTTGTCTGCAGCCACCAAAAACTTCACGGGAATTTGTGTGTGTGTGTGTGTGTGTGTGTGTGGTGTGTGCGCACGGACACACTGTCTGTGTAAATGCCGTTTTAGGGAACTGCTCCGGCTGCAGGTTTGTTTGTTTTTTATTCTCACAGACTTACAAAAGTTTATTTAGTGACCGTTTGAGGACACAGTGGCACTGAATAAAGGACTAGAACTAAGGAGGAATTTCCTGGCAGTGAGAACAATTAACCAGTGGAACTCCTTGCCTCCAGAAGCGGTGAAGGCTCCAACACTGGAGGTTTTTAAGAAGAGACTGGACAGCCATTTGTCTGACATGGTACAGGGTTTCCTGCCTGAGCAGGGGGTTGGACTAGATGACCTCCAAGGTCCCTTCCAACTTTATTATTATTATTATTATTATTATTATTATTATTATTATTATTATTATTATTATTATTATTATTATTATTATTATTATTATTACATTGGACAGCCCTTTGTCTGAAATGGGATAGGGTTTCCTGCCTGAGCAGGGGGTTGGACTAGATGACCTCCAAGGTCCCTTCCAACATTATTATTATTATTATTATTATTATTATTATTATTATTATTATTATTATTATTACTACTACTACTACTACTACTACTACTACTACTACTACTTAGGGCTGTTTTTCACCCTTACGACCGTTGCAGCCTTCCCCATATTTATAACAATCGCAGCAATTTTTAAAAAGAAATGGAGTAAAAGCGTTGAACTTACAATCCTTCGGTGACTGTTTGAAGTTACAACGCCACTGACAAAAGTGGCTTTGGATTGTTTTTCGGATGCCTGTTACAGCCTTCCCTTGGTCATGTGATCAGAATGCGAACACTTGGCAACTGACATGTACGTGTGACAGTTTGCAGGGTCCCGGACGCACGTGATCCCCTTTTGCAATCTTCTGACGAGCAAAGTCAACGGGGAAGGCAGATTCGCTTAACGGCCAGGTTGCTCCCTTAACAACCGCAGTGATTCACTTAACAACCGTGGTGGAGAGGTCGTAAAACAGGGCAAAAGTCCCTTAAGTCCTGTCTCAGGTAGCAATGAGTAAGTTGAGAACGATCTGTATTATATTTTAAATTCCTTCTCTTGCTGCTGTGGGAAGGTTTCTGACGCTTTGCCAGACGCTGCCTTTGCTAGTGTAAATAACACACTGACACTTAAGGTCTTGTGTTAGGGCGAGCTGGTTAGGATACAAAAGGGCACCGGAAGGGTTCGTGGGCGTATGTGTGAACGCACGGCAGCCCTTTTGAAT
>NW_015390590.1:20670-25963 GCF_001527695.2 Protobothrops mucrosquamatus | reverse complement strand
ATGATGATGATGATGATGATGATGATGATGATGATGATGATGATGATGATGATGATAAAGTTGGAAGGGACCTTGGAGGTCATCTAGTCCAACCCCCTGCTCAGGCAGGAAACCCTATACCATTTCGGACAAATGGCTGTCCAGTTTTTTCTTAAAAATTTCCAGTGTTGGAGCATTCACTGCTTCTGGAGGCAGGTTGTTCCACTGGTTAATTGTTCTCACTGTCAGAAAGTTTCTCCTTAGTTCTAGGTTGCTTCTCTCCTTGGTTAGTTTCCATCCGTTGCTTCTTGTCCTGCCTTCAGGCGCTTTGGAGAATAGCTTGACTCCCTCTTCTTTGTGGGCAGACCCTGAGATACTGGAACCCTGCTATCCTGTCCCCCCTCGTCCTTCTCTTCGTTAAACTAGACACCCCCAATTCCAGCAGCCATTCCTTATATGTTTTAGCCTCCAGTCCCCTGATCATCTTTGTTGCTCTTCTCTGCACTCTTTCTAGAGTCTCAACATCTTTTTTACATCGTGGTGACCAAAACTGGATGCCGTATTCCAAGTGTGGAAAAGGGGAAGGGGAGTCGGCCCTTTGTGAGCCCTGAAATGCAAAATATTCTTCCCCCAATTAATTGCTTCGCATTTTCTCCCTGCCACATAAGGTTGTTGTTTTTTTTTTTTCCTATATTTGGATCAGGAAAACCAGGGGAGAAAGCGATCCCGAATTCCTTGCACCCGTCACACTCCAGGAAGCGGCAGAGGAGAAAGGAGGGATAAGGAATAAGGAGGGATATCCTGACCGTGGGAATCTTTAATCAGGAGGCGCTGAGTTCTAGTCCCGGCTGAGGCATGAAAACCGGCGGAGTGACTTTGGGCCAATCGCCAGGAGACGGTGAGTTCTAGTCCTGCCTTAAGCGGGAAACCCAGCTTGGTGACTTTGGATGAATTACCAGGAGGTTGGGAATTCTAGTCCTGCTGTAGGTATGAAAACTGATTGGGTAACTTTGGGCCAATCGCCAGGAGATGGTGAGTTCTAGTCCTGCCTTGAGCATGAAACCCAGCTAGGTGACTTTGGGCCAATCACCAGGAGATGGAGTGTTCTAATCCCGCCTTAGGCATGAAAGCCGGCTGGGTGACTTTGGGCCAATCACCAGGAGGCAGTGAGTTCTAGTCCCGCCTTAGGCATGAACGCTGGTTGGGTGACTCTGGGCCAATCACCAGGAGGTGGTGAGTTCTAGTCCCGCCTTAGGCATCAAAGCCAGCTGGGTGACTTTGGGCCAATCACCAGGAGGCGGTGAGTTCTAGTCCTGCCTTAGGCATGAACGCTGGTTGGGTGACTTTGGGCCAATCATCAGGAGATGGTGAGTTCTAGTCCCGCCTTAGGCATCAAAGCCAGCTGGGTGACTTTGGGCCAATCACCAGGAGACGGTGAGTTCTAATCCCACCTTAGCCATGAAAGCCGGCTGGGTGACTTTGGGCCAATCACTCTCTTTCAGACCAGCCCACCTCCCAGGCTTGTTTTTGTGGCGAAAATGGGAATAGGAAGGACTATTAAACACGTTTACCACTTCGAGTAGTTTATAAAAACGATAAAGGTGGGATATAAAGGATACATAAATAAATATAAACACGATAGGTATGCAAGTCTGCTTTTAAGCCCACCTTTGGATGGACTAATGAACACCCGAGATATAAATATTATAAAGAAAGGAAAAAAGGATGGACCTACCTATGGAGGCCTTAAATGTGGAGGCACATTGAATCCAGATATCTACACACCTCAAGAGGGAGGCAGAAACACACATGAACCATCCAAGCTGAGCTCACAGGCCCCACGTAACCTGCTTCCCGAATGAGCCAGCGATCTAAATTTGTGCAATACTGGGAGTCCCCATTTTACGACCTTGCTTGCAATCGTTGCTAAATGAATCATTGCAGGTGTTTAAATCAGCCACAAGGTTGTTAAGCGAGCCTGCCTTTCCCCGTTGACTTTGCTTGTCGGAAGGTCGCAAAAGGGGGTCACGTGACCCCCCCCCGGGGACGCTGCGACCGTCATAAATACGAGTCAGAGAAGGACGAGGGGGGACAGGATAGTCGTGTTCCAATATCTCAGGGGCTGCCCCAAAGAAGAGGGAGTCAAGCTATTCTCCAAAGCCCCTGAAGGCAGGACAAGAAGCAACGGATGGAAACTAATCAAGGAGAGAAGCAACCTAGAACTAAGGAGAAACTTCCTAACAGTGAGAACAATTAACCAGTGGAACTACCTGCCTCCAGAAGCGGTGAATGCTCCAACACTGGAAGTTTTTAAGAAGAGCCTGGACAGCTATTTGTCTGAAATGGTGTAGGGTCACCTGCCTCAGCAGGGGGTTGGACTAGATGACCTCCAAGGTCCCTTCCAACTTCTCCTTCTCCTTCTCCTTCTCCTTCTCCTTCTTCTTCTTCTTCTTCTTCTTCTTCTCTTCTCCTCCTCCTCCTCCTCCTCCTCTTCCTCCTCTTCTTCTTCTTCTTCTTCTTCTTCTTCTTCTTCTTCTTCTTCTTCTTCTTCTTCTTCTTCTTCTTCTTCTTCTTCTTCTTCTTCTTCTTCTTCTTCTTCTTCTTCTTCTTCTTCTTCTCATTATTATTATTATTATTATTATTTGTCAAGTGTCTGAATTCTGACCAAGTGACCTTGGGATGTTGCATCCTAAGTGTGAAAAACAGTCGCCAGTCACTTTTTTTCAGTGCCGTCGTAACTTGAAACGATCACTAACTGACCTGTTGTAAGTTTGAGGACAACCTGGATGCTATTAAGCAGATGAGCCGGGTTGTAGAAAGAAGAGAAAGGGAATCCAAGTTTCTTCTCTAAACCAAGTTTAGATCTTAGGCAAAAGGGCCCACAGCGGCTTTTGCTGACCTGTTTAAGCATGCCTGCGTCCACAGACGCTGCTCACCTTGGCCTCACCTGTTCATTTTCCTGGGAAATCAAGAGTGCCAGAGTTAATCTGGCATAAAATCAAGACAAGCAGGGTTGAATTCCTGGATTGTGCAGAATAATTTTCCGGATTTATCCTGGTCTGGCTGGTTTTTCCCTGCTTGTCTTAGAGATCTTGAGTGTCTGGTACAAACGCTGCAATGCCCAAATGATGAAAGGCAGAACTGTTGCCTTTCGCTGCCCAAAATTGAATTTTTTCCAAGGAAGATTCCCACGGAGTCTTCCTGAACAACATTTCTTGCAAAGGGAAAAGGTGGGTTTAATTCTTATTTCCCCTTGTAGCGGAGATGGAGGACATCAATATTTAATAATAATAATAATAATAATAATAATAATAATAATAATAATAATAATAATAATAATAATAATAATAATAATAATAATAAAGTTGTAAGGGACCTTGGAGGTCATCTAGTCCAACCCCCTGCTCAGGCAGGAACCCTACACCATTTCAGACAAATGGCTGTCCAGTCTCTTCTTAAAAGGCTCCAATGATGGAGCACCCACAATTTCTGGAGGCAGGTCGTTCCACTGGTTAATTGTTCTAACTGTCAGGAAGTTTCTCCTTAGTTCCAGGTTGCTTCTCTCCTTGATGAGTTTCCATCCGTTGCTTCTTGTCCTGCCTTCAGGCGCTTTGGAGAATAGCTTGACTCCCTCTTCTTTGGGGCAGCCCCTGAGATGTTGGAAGACTTGATATCATGTCCCCCCTTGTCCTTCTGTTCATTAAACTAGACATACCCAATTCCAGCAACCGTTCTTCATGTGTTTTAGCCTCTAGTCCCCTGATCATCTTTGTTGCTCTTCTCTGCACTCTTTCCAGAGTCTCAACATCTTTTTTTACACCGTGGTGACCAAAACTGGATGCCGTATTCCAAGTGTGGCCTTACCAAGGCCTTGTAAAGTGGTATTAATACTTCACGTGATCTTGATTCTATCCTTCTGTTAATGCAGCCCAGCACTGTGTTGGCCTTTTTTGGCAGCTGCAGCACACGGCTGGCTCCTATTTAGGTGATTGTCCACTAGGACTCCGAGGTCCCTCTCGCAGTTACTACTATTGAGCAAGGTGCCCCCTATACTATACCTGTACATTGGGTTTTTCTTGCCTAAATGTAGAACCTTACTAAACTCAGCAACCGGACCCTCTCCCAAGGAAACCGAGTTTCCTTCGATTGTAACTGAAAAGAGGAGATTTTCCTTTTTTTTAAATATAAGATAACTTTATTAGATTTTCCTTGATACCAAAAAGATAAAAAGGTTAACAGAAACTAATAAATGGACAAGACGAAAGAACTAATAATGAACATAAGGAAGAAAAAGGAGAGAAAGAAAACCAAGTGTAGAAAAATATATATAAAGAAATGACTTTTTTTTACAGCAGTAATAAGTACAGCCTTTGGACTCTGGTGCTGGAGAAGACTCCTGCGAGTCCCCTGGACTGCAAGGCGATCCAACCGGTCAGTCCTAGAGGAGATCAACCCCGACTGCTCTTTAGAAGGCCAGATCCTGAAGTTGAAACTCAAGGACTTTGGCCACCTAAGGAGAAGGAAGGACTCACTGGAGAAGAGCCTGATGCTGGGAAAGATGGAGGGCCAGAGAAGAAGAAGGGGACGACAGAGAAGGAGGTGGCTGGATGGAGTCCCTGAAGCAGGAGGCGAGAGCTTCAATGGACTCCAGAAGATGGCAGAGGACAGGAAGGCCTGGAGGAACGTTGTCCGTGGGGTTGCGATGGGTCGGACACGACTTCGCAATTAACAACAACAACAAATAAATACAGTATAAAGGGACCTCTTATTTTAAGACTACCTTACCTTCATTTTCCTATCATCCACTATTTTTTCTAATCATGAGACCTGTATAGGTCATAATTCCTTTTTTTTTTTTTATGTCTCAAACAAAAAATCCAAAAGGGATCTCCAAACAGATTAAAATGAATCTGATGTTCTTTCTAACTAACTTCTGAGATTGTGGGAACAAATGTTTCCTTCTAAAATCAGCACTTTGGTGAGTCTTGCACCAAATATATATAACTGTCACCGGGGTTGTGAAAATAGAGAGTTAAGTCCAGATGGTGCAACCCAGAGATATATCAGGAACCAATTCATCAAATGGGGCTTTGTTCATTTATCTGAACAGCCATGGAGGGTCTGTTGATGTAATGCAGAGGTGTCCAAGCTTTGTGGCTTTAAGACTTGTGGACTTCAACTCCCAGAATTCCCATGCTGGATGAGGAATTCTGGGAGTTAAAGTCCATAACTTTTGACTAGGTTTGATTATGGGTAACATGATAGATAGATAGATAGATAGATAGATAGATAGATAGATAGATAGATAGATAGA
>NW_015390590.1:19432-20494 GCF_001527695.2 Protobothrops mucrosquamatus | reverse complement strand
GATAGATAGATAGATAGATAGATAGATAGATAGATAGATAGATAGATAGATAGATAACCTTTGTTGTCATTTTTTTTACTGAGAGCACATTGGCACACATTAAAAATTAAATTTTGTCGCTTGCTCTCAGAAGTATACACGTACATAACACATTTTAAAGATGCTATATACAACATATGTATAAACCTACATTCTTACATATAAATATTAATCACTGTCCGTTTTGAATACATAGCAGAAAGAGGAAGCTTTAGCGTTCACAAGGTTAATACTGTATGGAACAAAACCATAATAGCAGCGTTCCAATATCTCAGTGGTTGCCCCAAAGAAGAGGGGGTCAACCGGTTCCCCAAAGCACCAGAAGGCAATTAACCAATGGAACAGTTTGCCACCAGACGTTGTGAGTGCTCCATTACTGGAGGTTTTTAAGGAAAGACTAGGCTGCCACTTCTCTGAAATGATATAGTCCAACCCCTTGCTCAGGCAGGAAACCCCATATTATTTCAGACAAATGGCTATCCAGTCTCTTCTTAAAAACTTCCAGTGTTGGAGCATTCACCACTTCTGGAGGCAAGGAATTCCACTGGTTAATTGTTCTAACTGTCAGGAAATTCCTTCTTAGTTCTAGGTTGCTTCTCTCCTTGGTTAGTTTCCATCCGTTGCTTCTTGTCCTGCCTTCAGACACTTTGGAGACTTGGGAGAGTCTTGCATGGAAATTAACCAAGGGTGGACTTCAAGCTTGGCAGCCTGGAGATGGGTGGACTTCATTCCACCCACGTTCAAGTTGCAAAAATTGAGAAACACGGTACTGTTCTATCAGACTGGGAACCAGTTCTGGTTTCTTGATGCAAATCTCACTCCGAAGTTGGGTGGCAACCTCATTGCCAGTTCCCAAATCGCCCAATTTTCATCTCCGTTTCCTCATCGGTTGAGTCATCCTTTGCGTATCTGCAGATCTATCTGGAACATTGCTTTTTAAAATAATAAAATAAAATAAAATAAAATAAAATAAAATAAAATAAAATAAAATAAAATAAAATAAAATAAAATAAAATAAAATAA